>NW_026917204.1:0-25000 GCF_035046485.1 Aedes albopictus
GGTCGGTTGTTAACGGCGGTTTGTGTATATTGATCCATTGTCAAATCGTATCACCAACCATAGGTGACTCCCGGACTGACAATGTACCTTACCCTGCTAACAAAAAATTCCTTCCTGAGACAAACGTGGAGATGCAGCGATTCGCGGTCTTTATAACAACGTTTGTCTTACTAACATTCCCTCCCATCCTCGATGACCGTAAGGACGTGGCCGGCGCCGTTATTGACCTTATTAAAGTTGAGAGCTCTCGAACTGTGTACATTGAGAATAGTAAGCTAGTCCTAAGCCCTATTCATTGGTTCCTTGTGCAATTTCGATTGTTCTGGTCAATCACGGAGTAGCAACTACGAATTGTGCGGTCATCTATGCTCATGCTCATGCTCATGCTCATCATTACCAATATTTATATTCAATAGATATTAATCCACTGATTTGAAATCTGACCTAACAATTCCCGTAATAAGTACAGTTTTTGAGAAAGTAGGGTTTTATTAACAAAATTGCATATTTTCATAAAAATTAAACTATTTTCTTTATAATTTCAAGTTTTTATTCTGCTCATCATAACCAACTCTTATATGTATTCAATAGATTTTGATCGACGGATTCAAAATCTGACCTTAAAAATTTTCTGTCACACGCACAGTTTTTGAGAAAAATGGGGTTTTATTCATAAAATTTCATATTTTCATATGAAAATAAAATATTTCCTTCATTTTTTTAAATTTTAAATCCTCTCATCAAAACAAATATTAGTATTTCAAAGATTTCAATTTGCTGAATCAAGAAATAGCCTCATAACTTCTATACCACGTGGTTTTTGAGAAAAGCAGATTTTTTTCACAGTTTTCCATATATTCGTGTAAAATACTATTTTTTACCGTTTTTTTTAATTTAACATATATAATGAATTTTTATTTGCTGATGCCACATCGTATTGTTCAATCGCTGTAACCCGCACAGCCTTAGAGATATTACAATATTTTTGCGGAAGTTTGGTTGTCCCCGGTAAACATTGTCTTGCCTACCGCGATTTTTTGCGTTCCAAAATAGATGGAAAACCAAATTTTAAAAATCTCTACTATCTGAATTTGTATTGCTTTGGGTTAAAATTAACAGAACAAAATATAAACAAATCAAATCAGATATATCATCTGTGAGTTGAAATTTTGCATCTTCTCATACGTACAGTTTAAAGAAACTATTCACGATTTTCCATATTTTTAAGGAAATAAACTCTTTTTTTTTTCTTGTTGTAAATTTCACATCTGTGAAGATGAGGGATTTCATCCCATGCTTAGAACCTTCCCCGACCTAACAACTTATGGATTCAAATTTTCACGTCAATCGGTCCAGTAGTTTCTGAATCTTTGAGGGACAGACAAAAAGACAGGAATTCATATAATTCCTCGGCCAACATTGGCTTGCCTAATGCGCTTTTTGACGTTCCAAGTCGGACATTCTATTCACGAGTAACTTGTTACAGAAATGCTTAGGTCAGATTCTGATTCAGTGGCTCAAAATCTATTGAATATAAATATTCATGACGATGAGCAGATAAAAAAAAAAATAGAAGTACAATTTTTTTTCCTATGAAAATATGAAATTTTGTGAATAAAACCCTACTTTTCTAAGAAATTGTACGTTTTACAGAAATTCTCAGGCCAGATTTCGATTCAGTGGATCGAAATTTGTTGTACATATATATTGGTTATGATGAGCAGATGAAAAATGTTTAAAAATACAAAGAAAATAGTTTATTTTCTATGAAAATATGGAATTTTGTGAATAAAACCCTACTTTTCCCAATAATTGTACATATCACTGAAATTCTTTGGTCAGATTCTAAATAAGTGGATCAAAATCTATTGAATATAAATATTGGCCAAAATGAGCAGGTAAAAAATATTCAAATTATAAAGAAAATAGTTTATTTTCTATGAAAATATGAAATTTTGTGAATAAAACCGTATTTTTCTAAAAAAAACTGTACGTGTTACGGAAATTCTCAGGCTAGATTTTGATTCAGTGGATCGAAATTTGTTTTACATAAATATTTGTTTTGATGAACAGATAAAAAATTTGAAATTACAAAGGAAATAGTTTATTTTCTATGAAAATATGAAATTTTGTAAATAAAACCGTACTTTTCTCAAAACTTTACGTGTTACAGAAATTCTTACGTCAGATTTTAAATCAGTGGATCAAAATCTATTGAATATAAATATTGGCTATGATAAGCAGATAAAAAATATCAAAATTATAAAAAAATAGTTTGTTTTCTATGAAAATATGAAATTTTGTGAATAAAACCGTACTATTCTCAAAAACTGTACGTGTTACAGCAATTCCGAAGTCAGATTCGGAGTCAGCGAGTCAAAATCCATCGGAAATGGAACAAGTGGTCAAAGTGCGTGAAAAAAGTTCCAATTTTGTCGACTAGTTTTGCCGGTCTGTACATTTCCTCTCTTCCTACTTGCGCGTTCATGTCGCCGACAACGATTTTCACGTCACGCGGTGACCAACCATCGTATGTTTGCTCTAATAACTGCGCGTAGAACGCTTCTTTCTCGCCATCAGGTCTCCCTTCGTGTGTACAGTGGACGTTAATGATGCTGTAATTGAAGAAACGGCCCTTAACTCTCAACATGTACATCCTTGCGTTGATCGGCTGCCACCCGATCACACGTTGTCGCATCTTGCCCAACACTATAAATCCTGTTCCCAGTTCATTGGTGGTGCCACAGCTTTGGTAGAAAGTAGCCGCTCGATGCCCGATTTTCCACACTTTCTGTCCAGTCCAACAAAGTTCCTGCAACGCCACGAAGTCGAAGTTGCGGGGATGTAGTTCGTCGTAGATTATCCTGTCACATCCTGCGAAACCTAGTGACTTGAAATTCCATGTTCCAAGTTTCCAATCGTAGTCCTTATTTCGTCGCGTGGGTCTTTGCCAATTGTATCGAGTCGTATTTTCTCCTATGTTATTCGCAATGGGGATTTTTACGGGTGGCTTATTGGGCCTACGCCAACACTCCTGTCTCGCCGGAGGGCCATCGTGCCAGTTCTGTTTAACGTGCCAACCTACACTAGGACGACCACGCTGATGGGGCTACCACCTTGGATCTAGCTGGGCGTGGTGCAGCGTTTCTTACTCAGCCGCTGGATGCCAGAACAGACGCTGTTTGAGCCGCACCTCCTTGGTGAACAGACGCTCGAATCGTACCTCCTCAATCTAGCTGAAGTCAGAAGGACAACAGTGCCCAGGCTGCACTTTCAGCATAGCACACAACTCTTAGCTGGCGGTCTTTGTCATCGCTTGACCCGTGGAAGCATGAGGTAGGAACTTGTGAGGACCAGAGCTATGTTGGACGCTCTCCTTATCGACTCACCGTTTCGCGACGTCTACTGCCTGCAAGCACTATATTGCGCCTTAGTACGATCGACCTTGGAGCACTCAGCTGTAGTTTGGGCTCCGTTCTACCAAAATGGAATTCGACGATTGGAAAGTGTCCAGCGAAAGTTTGTCCGATACGCTCTACGTAATCTCCAGTGGAATGATCCAATCAATCTTCCCAGATACGAGGATCGTTGTAAATTGATTCATCTCGACCTTTTGAGTGTTTGCCGAGATGTCGCTAAGGCCTGCTTTGTAAGCGACCTACTCACTTCTAATATTGGTTGTGCGGAGCTGTTATATCTATTGAACGTGAATATCAGGAGGCGCCCTCTACGTTCGAACGATTTTCTGCGGATTGATAGATCCAGAACAAACTACGGAATGAACGAACCCATTAGAAGCATGTGCCGTGTATTTGTTAATTGTGTACTCTCTGTTTAATGTGAAATTATTGTCTGTTTTATTTTGTGTTAACTTTGGTTTTGTCATTGGAGTGTTTTAACCTGTTGACTTTAAAGTCTTTATAAATAAATAAATAAATAAAAATAAAATAAAATATACAAACATTATGCACAATTTAAATTATTATGCCAAAAATGAGTGATGAATATAACAGAAAATAGTCCGTGATAACACAGCACAACATTGTTTTGCCTCAAGAGCAAACTTATGTGTCTCTATCAGATTTTGGGTCGCTGAATCCGAATCCGGGCTCAGATTTGCTTCAGCAGGTAGGTACAATATTTGCCAAGATATTTGCCATACAAGTCAGCCTCCAAAATTTGCATGCAAGTTCAGTACTCAACTTAAAATGCTTAAACCTATGAAATTTGATTTGGTAAAACAAACCGTTTGGCATTAATCGTTAATTTAGATGTTAATTCACCAATTAATGTTTTGATTGCTTTAAAAAATAATGTCTATGCTTAATGGCGTACAGTCAAAAAAGCCCAAAATCACACATTTTGCCCTATAAATTGAGGTATAGATCTGTCAGAGACACATAAGTTTGCTTTAAGGACAGACCATAACTTAAATGTTGTTTCGCTGTGTAATTAATTTGTTCACCCATGTTCTGTAAGGATGGATTTTAACCATCTATTGAGATATCCAAGAATCAAGAAGACTGGTAGAATGGCAACAGGTGTTTTGGGGATGGCTGTGATGACATATGAGGTCAATAAGCAAATTATGTATCATGTTCCATATCATTTGAAAACAACAAACGTTAACGTAGACTTCGATGTTTCAGAAGTGTTGAATATCCCAAGAACTCAAAGAAATCATTTTGGAAATTCAAAACTTCAAACCGACAGCAACTTCAACAATCATTTCCCAAGTAACATTTTTAGTCAAATAGACTAGAATGAGTTCTAAGAACCATAAAAAACCAAATAAAATGTCATAGGTTTTATGACGGTTTTCAAAACCTCTTAAAAACTAATGGGTCATCAATATATTACTTGGGTTAGCAAATAAATATACCACTTTCATTGAAAAACTTAATTTAGAGAGTGGAAGAGGCCCACTGGCCTTACTCCATCCAGAAATCTAATAAAATTTAGACCCATTGCATTTTCAAACTAGGGTGTTTAGCGAGTTCGGATCTTCAATTTTTTTATATATATTTTTTTAATTATCTCCTGAAATTAACTCGTTTAAAAAAACATTAATAAATAATTAACAATTAAATAAAAGGAGCACGCCTTATAAATTCTACTTGCATCACTGCTCAACAACATCCACCTGTAACTGTGTAGGTGGTCCGGGTAGGTAATAATCTTGAAACCTACCATTTCACACAACAACGCAAGCCCATGTATGTGACGTTACAACCCCTATTTCACTCACCCCCTACCCTACTCACTTCTACGCAAACGCAGCAGCCGGTTTTATACCTGCTCACATCGACCACCACCGAACGCCAGACCGGGTCCAACTCGGTTCGACGCATGCTCCTGCCGAGTCTGCCAGCCTGGTGGAAATGAGCGAATTGAAGACACTGGCACACGAGTGCCGCATTTTTTCTTCTCACCATTGATCTCCTCCCGAGATGCCGACGTTAGCCGCTGCCTAGACAACCACGTCTCGGAAGAAACCGCCGCCACCACGGATGAATGGCACTTGACTTGCCTTCTCGATACGGCGTGGCGTCTTAGATCATCCGCTGGAAAAAAAAATCCTTCGCGCCGTCGTCCTCGCTGCGCTGCTGCTACGCATCTCCCATCCCATTAAGATGCGACCGAGCACCCCCATCATGGTAAGACGACGCACACTCGCGATTCGCCGGTGCATCATCACACGTTCAACGGCAGGCGGCACAACATGCATAACACATACGCAGAAGGTGCGCGCCGATGCATCGCGAGCAAGCGAGAGTGAGACGGAGGCCTGAAAACAGGCCGCTGCTACCGTTCGTACATCTCCTGTTGTGCACACAATACGGCAGGACGACCGGCGATGGTGACGACGACGGTCAGGACAGCAAGGTGCAACCGGCGGCAGTGCAGCATCCATAGTGGAGCACACAGCTCGAACCGGGAGAGCACCGGCCGATACAGCAGAGGACCACGCGCGTCTAGCAGTTCAGCACGGTGTACTGCGAATAGCTATATCCACATACGTGTATACTTCAACAGTTTGTAATTAATTTTCGATGGAAATACGAATGAATTCAATAAATTCAATCACCAGCCAGCCAGCACAGGATCCGCCGAATATTGGCGCAACCGTGCAAAGTGACCGTCCGAGCGAACGAGCGACCCGCCGCTGCCAATGGAGAGAATACGGACGACGCGGTAAAGCGGGCAAACGAGAGCAACAACGAACGGTTCGGTGCTCGCGCGAGCAACACCGGCGGATCATGGAATCCCGATTCGGATGCAATGCAGAAGATTCCGTGCTCGATTTTTTTTCTCATGCCAAGGCATTCACGTGTACACGTGTATTGTGGAATGTACGGGCAGGAAACGGGAATGCACCGTCGTCGTCGTCGTCGCCGTCACTGCTGTCAACGTGAACGGAAGGCATCGTCGCCGTTGCTGTCGTACGATGCGAGTGCCCTGGTCTGGCAGAAGTGCCTTGAAGGAAAATCTACCAAAGAGGCATTCGCATTAGAATGCGAAAGCGCCGAAGGCGCCAACGATGGTTCTGGTCGTTGCGCGTTTTAGAAGGCGAACGTTAGCGGCTGTGCCATGGCATTGTGGAATATTGGCGATGCCGTCGTTCCATAATGGATGCAAATTGCGCTACGATAAAACGTTTGGAGTACACCACCTGTATGACTGAAGGAGCTTTTGTGTTAGCTAGCACATTCTGTACTGTAATTCGGCATCGTACCAGAGCTCGTTCCTCTGGTTGTATAAATATCCTGTGGCGTTAATTCTTCCTAGACAAAGCATGAAGTTTCTGATTCGTTCTATTCCGCTTCTTTAGCTGCTGCAATATTTGCGTTTGAAGACCCTAATGTAATTGATGAAATATAATTGCTGAACAAATTTCTGGATTTTCTTGTAAAATTTTGAAACTTAAAGACATGGAGCTATACAGTTGTCAGGCATTGCGTTGCAGAAATGATAGAAATGGTTTATGTGGTTTTTGGAGATGCGGCTGAATGTAGTGACGTATGTTTGACACAATTCACTTTCACAAAATGCTTTAGAAACTGGTACGTATTTACAAATAATTCCTCTGCTCCATAAGCTCTATACAACGCTGTCTGATCTTAAACCTACTTTACAGCTCCATTATCCGCTTGGACACAACGTTAGCGATTACAATTGACGGCTGCAGTTACTTTTTATATAGCGCCTAAATGTATTCTAGTTTATCGATACTATATCGAGCTGCTTGCTTATGTGCTGCTTTTATTTGTTCACTCTGTCAATGGTAGAAGGATGAGCACGATGATGTTGATGTGTCATGTGTGGCTCTTGTTTCTTTTCCAGTCCGATTGAGTGCCCCTTATAAGTTGCAGTTGTCCGTCCGATCAGGCTAAGGCCGGGGTGGCCTCTGCTGTACATTGTAGCCGTCTCCATTCCACTCGGTCCTTGGCTATATGTCTCCAGTTCCGCACTCTGCGTAGTGTCTGCAGATCATCCTCCACTTGGTCGACCCACCTAGCTCGCTGCGCTCCACGTCTTCTTGTACCGGTCGGATGACTCTCGAGAACCATTTTAGTCGGGTTGCTATCCGACATCCTGATGACGTGATCCGCCCACCGTCCTCCCGATTTTCGCGGTATGGACGATGGTTGGTTCTCTCAGCAGCTCGTGGTTCATTTACCTTCTCCAAGTCCCGTCTTCCATCTGCACTCCGCCGTAGATGGTACGCAACACTTTTCGTTCGAAAACTCCAAGGGCGCGTTGGCCCTCTGCACGTAGGGTCCATGTTTCGTGCCCATAGAGGACGACCGGTCTAATCAGCGTTTTGTAGATGGTTAACTTCGTGTTACGGCGAACTTTATTCGATCGTAGAATTCTGCGGAGTCCAAAGTAAGCACGATTTGCTGCCACAATGCACCTCTGCATTTCTCTGCTGGTGCCGTTGTTGGCGGTCATCAGTGAGCCCAAGTACATGAATTCTTCAACCGCCTCGATTTCATCACCGTCAATATAAATTTGGGGTGGCGGGCGCGGTAATTCCTCCCTGGAGCCCTTTGCCATCATGTACTTAGTCTTCGACGCATTAATGACTAATCCGATTCGCCTGGCTTCACTATTTAGTCTGATGTACGTTTCCGCCATCGTCTCAAATTTGCGAGCAATAATACCAATATCATCAGCGAAACCAAGCAGCTGAACGGACTTTGTGAAAATCGTTCCACTCGTGTTTATCCCCGCTCTCCTTATTACACTTTCTAACGCAATATTGAACAGCAAGCACGAAAGACCATCACCTTGCCGTAACCCTCTGCGAGATTCGAGAGGACTCGAGATTGTCCCTGATACTCGAACTACGCACATCACTCGATCCATCGTCGCCTTGATCAATCGTATCAGTTTATGCGGGAATCCGTATTCGTGCATAATCTGCCATAGCTGTTCTCGATCGATTGTATCATACGCCGATTTGAAATCGACGAACAAGTGATGTGTGGGCACGTTGTATTCGCGGCATTTCTGCAACACCTGGCGGATGACGAACATCTGGTCCGTTGTAGCGCGTCCACCCATAAATCCAGCCGGAATTGCCCCACGAACTCTCTTGCAATCGGTGATAGACGGCAGCATAAAATTTAAGAGAGTATCTTGTAGGCAGCGCTCAGTAGTGTAATCGCGCGATAGTTCCCACAATTGATCTTGTCGTCCTTTTTGTAGATGGGATACAAGATACCTTTCAGTCATTCCTCCGGTACTACTTAATCCTCTCAAATATTGGTAATGACCCAGTGTAGTGCACTCACCAGTGCTTCACCGTATTTCAGTGCTTCACCGTATTTCAGAAGCTCGCTTGTTAGTTGATCTGCTCCAGCGGCTTTGTTGTTTTCAACCGGCCAACCCCCTCCTCTTTTAGAGTTAGGGGCTGGCAATCTTTCGTCCTGCGCACGTACTCTTGAATTCGTCACCTTTGAGGTGCTCACCGTAATGCTGCCGTCACCTCTCGACCACCTCACGCTCGCTCGTGAGAAGATTCCCGTGATTGTCTCGGCACATGTCGGCTTGTGGCGCAAAGCCTCTACGCGAGTGATTCAGCTTCTCGTAGAACTTTCATGTATCATTAAGGGCGGACGGGACGGTCGGGTAAATATCCGCCATTGCTCTGTTGCTACTAAGATGGTAATCTCAGATTCTACTTCATATTTTGCAACAAAAACCTATCATTGTGTATGCTCACTTGCACTGCACATGCTGATTGTTTTTCATCATCTTCAGTGCAATAGAACTCGAGATTACCATCTTCAAAATCGCGAGGCAAATTGTTAGAAAGAGAGGCAAGATAGGAAAAATAACACAGCGTCCCGTTTCACCTTAACGTAGTAAAGTTCTTCTATTGCTTCGCGATCTTGTTCTTCCTGCTGACGCTTCTTCTTCCTGAAGACAGAGTTCTTTCTTCGCGCCTGTCTATAACGTGCCTCACACGCTTCCGCGATTGCTTTGCGTAAGCAATAGCATCCGTCACACTTTTGGAACTACCCGCGAAAGCGAAGGCCTCCATCTGGGTAAACGTCGGGACCTTTGTCTTCGCAGGCTATGCCGCTGCTGCAGTTCCCATGCCTTTCTCATGGTCTTGCTGGGTTACCGTCATTGACCTTCGAAGTCTCATCAGAGTCTGCTTAAGGTCGTTGCTGATGTTAGACTTCGCGGACGCAAATTCAATGATGGAGTCAATCTGCTGCCAAGCCACCTCCATCGCAGGGAACCCATCTCAGCCCTCTTCAACTTCGCTCACCCGACGAACTAGCCGGGGAGGTGATCGGATTGACTATGTGCGCAGCTCCCTTCAACTCATTCCGCTTTTCTTCATGGAAACCTAGCCTTCCAGCTTCTTGCGAAGGGGTTAGCCTCACCACTATCAGTATAGCACTAGATGATTATGTTACCTGATTTTTAGAATTCATGTTTGATCCCATGAGTAGCACGGGAAAGAATGTAGTCCTGATGCATTAGCGCGGTAACGAACGAAATACTGGGGAAGTGCCTAGGTACCCCACAGGCTCCTTTAACGATCTAGCATTTTTTTTCACCCCCTTGATCATTCATTCCTTGGCACGGGTCGCTTGACATCTTCAATTGGGGTTAGTAGTCCTATGCTGTTGTTTGGCGGTCTGTGTAGTGATGGGTGCTCGTCAGGCTGTCCAGCACGGTGTTGTGAAAACGAAGTGAAAAAGGCCAGTCGAGTCTTGGTCCCGGTCCGGCAGATTTTAATCATACAGGGGATGGCCAAAATGTTTGGGATAGGCAACTTTTTTTCTCTCACGAAAAAATTCAACATGCTGTAACTTTTCATAGAGTGCATAAAAAAATCTTAAATTTTGACTGTTTGTCAACCTATTATATGTGCATCATTGGTACAAATTTGGGCTCGATTGATTAATTTTTAGCGAAGTTAGAACCGTTCGGGTAAAACACTATTTTTTAGACTACTATTCTTCGAACTGTCACATCTCGGAAACCAGAGAACCGAATTGAATGAATTTTTGAACGTTTATCAACAATATATTGATACTTAATACGACGTTATAAAATGTAATATTTTTTCACGGCGAATTCAGTTATACCGGGTTGAAGTTTTCACCAATATAGAGGAAAATAAATCAAATTTACAATACCACACAAAAAATATTGATTGTGTTCTTCCTTCAATCTAAATAGGCTCTAATATATCTGATTAGAGATAACTTGAGAACAGAAGTGGAAAATTTTTGGATATCAACACTAAAATTTATTGACATTGATGTAAAAAAATTACATTTTTTTGAGAAAAATCCAAAAAGTGTCAATTCATGATAACTTTTTTCAACGTTTAAAAAGTATTTATGTTGCAATGGTTTGTGAAGCTTTTAAATATTGTTAGTGTACGTTCAAAATTTCATTCAATTCGGGTTACTGGTTTCCGAGATATGACAGCTCAAAAATGAGTTGTCTAAAAAATAGTGTTTTACCCGAACGGTTCTAACTTTGCGAAATATTAATCAATCGAGCCCAAATTTGTACCAATGATGCACATATAATAGGTTGACAAACAGTCAAAATTTGAGATTTTTTGAGGCGCTCTATGAAAAGTTATAGCATGTTGAACTTTTTTGTGAGAGAAAAAAAGTTGCCTATCCCAAACATTTTGGCCATCCCCTGTATGTTCTACAATGAAAGAAACTGCGGATTATGAGACATTTTTCACGAAGCTGAATAAAACAAACTGTAAGTAGGTGTTTTCCTTTTCAACATGACGTTTATTTCATAATTAACTTAAGTTAGATACATTTATTACACCATTCAAAACACCTTTTTATACTAATGCTAAAGTTATTTATGTAATAAAATCAGAACATTTCAATCTTTTGAGGAGATCAAAGGCTCTTATTTGTTTGAGAGGCTCTCTCAATTTCTATTCGGTACAATGCCTCAATTATGTCATTGGAGACATTTTGCTGTTCGATACTCATGGAGTGGAGATTTTTCAGCAAGCCCTCAATTGTTAGCATTCTGTTACCTAAACGGGAAACTGTTCGTTCAAGTCGGGTTAACCTGGAGTCAATATTGGATGCCTGCTGCTGCAATTCATAATTTGTTGGTGCACAATCCAAACCAAAGGAACCTATACTTTTTTTGTCACAAGACATTGCTTGCGGAGATGACACGACTACACTTGGATTCTTTTTAAGTAACCTGTTCTTCCAAACGCAGTTAAGTGGGTTTCCAGAAATTATTAGCTCTTTTAGCCCACGGAAACGGTTGACTGCGAAATGTCTCAAATTGTTAGAACTGAGATAAAGGCCGGAAAGGGAAGTCATGTTCCAACTGCATACGTTAAAATGTTGAAGTCGATTCTTTGTTAGATACAAATTAGTGAGCGATGGCACACTCACCGGGTGATCACTGTAAATGTGTTTAATATTATTAGAAGATAAACTAAGACTATCCAAATTGTTCAAACCATTAAACTGGTCCAGTTGAACTGTTTCTATCAAGTTTCCATCAAGATATAAAACTTTCAATTTTTCAAGCTGATCGATGTTTTCTGGAATTTGTGTTAGTTTGGCTTCATTACACCAAAACACCTCCAACTGGTAGTGCTTATTACGTTTGATTATCACATTTTCAGTGGATGATCGGAATAAAGTAATTTCGTTTAATTTAGGATTAATGTAAACTGATTTAACTGATCCAAATCGAAACTCAATTCGAATGCATTTCTTGAGTTGATCTGTGAAATTATATTGCAGTACGTCCACTTCAGCATACATAAATATGAATGATTCTTTATCTGGTATTTTTCCCATCATATCAGTAGGCCAGCTGAAATTATGTATTTCAACCACATTATTTCCGTACGCACTTTGTTGCACTGAGAACGATTTTATGCCATTGAATGAAATTATAACGAGTAGTCTGCAATAGATATTTAGAAATATGTAAATATTAAGCAACAACAATATTTGTCACAACTTTACTTACATAATTGAAATCTTCTTCATTGCGAATTAGTTCTCGAACTTCACTTTCACTGGTGGCACTGATGTTTGACTGGAATAGATGAACCAGCGGCTTTTTAAACACGCGTGGTGATTCAGAATTTCAGAAAATCATTAGAGTGGTGCAGTATTTCGACAAGCATTCTGCGTATAAAAAACTGTGTGGAGTTTCTGTGATTTTCGAGTGTGAGATAGCTTGGTAGACAAAAGCATGTCAACATAGAGTCGCCGTTCGGGAGGTTGTTGTTTTTTTTCTTATACATATTTTACGTTTCGCCAGTCTCTACGGTGAGTGATCCAGTATTCGTCGGTGTTACTTGTTTGCGGCTCATCCCTAAATCTCCCATTCGGTCAGCGAACGAAGATGGGATGGATGCAAAGCAATTGGTGAGCTCGTCCAATGTTATTGTTTAAGAAATTCTACTAAATATACTCCCTTCTCTAGGTGTCAGCGTAAAAAAAAGTGTTAGGTTAAGTTATATCAACATTCAATTTACTTACCTTTAGTCTTTAGACATGGTTCAAAGTAATCTGATTCTCTGCTTTCGATAGAAAAGCAGATAGAAGATCCATATAAATCCATCTATTGTTCTACTCATGTTATTTTCGTTCCGTTTATTAAACTAATGCTTTCTGAATACCATATTGAGCTACATTGAGTTTGTTCTACCATCTGCTTCATCTTTGAAAATATTCCGCTTAATTTAATTTTTTTTCATGCAAGCGTAGTCCACCCTAGGCTTTATTCTATTTAGCACATGCTAATGCGTCTAGCGGCGGTCAGAAACGCGATAACAGTTGTGACCGCACAATGGAATCAATTCGAATTTTAGAAAATATAATACATATTTTTTTCTCCCCTGTTGCGGAAATTAAGCCACTGCGTCCAATAGGCTGAACTTTTGTGGCATAAAGATTTACCAAGGTATTTGAAATGTTGCGCTGCTTGAATGATTCACGAACACCCACAGCACATGGTGGGTCTTATTTTTGCAGTAATATAAATGTCTTCAAACATTCTTTTGGGACTGAAACTTAACTATAAACTTTTAAATCACATCCACATTGATTTTACGCTAATATAAAAGTTACATACTTTTGAAGAAATTATGAGTTACGTTTATATTGTGGATTTGTAAAGAAAAAATAAAAATAATAAAAATGTTGATTATAAAACCAACTTTTGTTTTCAATACTTCCCTGATATTAAGTCAACATTCGCTCACATTTATTTATATTTGAACCCATTGTTCGTATAGGACAGTGGTTCTCAGGCTTATAGTCCATGCGGGTCACACGTGATTTTTTTCAAGAAAGATGCGGGCCGCAAGGTATTTAGAAATGTGTTTTGTTCGAATTTTGATAGAGTTTCAAGATTAAACTCCGACACAAAAGTCACACTTCTACAGAATAATATTCCAAAGTGAAAATGAAAGTCATAATTTTAGTCATGGTTATTTTGTAGAAACGGTAAACATTTTACCGAAACTAGGTTATTATAGTAATATTAGTGCTCTTAGAGTTTCAAAAGAAGGAATACATGCATGTTTGTGAAATTGTATTCTTATTTCTCTAAAAACATTTTCCTTGAAACAGAGTTAACTACTGATTAAGAACAGCTGTTTGTTTTTTTTTCTGATGTTATTTTTTTACTTTTCAAAGAGTTTACATTTGCCTTTAATTTTTGCCAATCTATTAGCGGACCATTTTCTGATATATTTCAAATTACATCGCGGGTCGCTTTAAACCTTCTCAAGAGCCGCATGCTGCCCGCGGGCCGCAGTTTGGTGACCACTAGCATAGGACATTCTTGGTCAACATCTTAACAGGCACATAAAAACCGTGCCGTAAAATGAGGTATCTTTGATCAGCAGAATTTTTTGCATTGAATGTTAAAAACATCATCTATTTACCTATATAAATAGTTCTTTCACTGTTGCACTCGTACAGGCCTCCGACGTGTTTGTGCGGAAAACTAAGTTGTGAAAATCGACCGGAAGAGCAAGGAAAACGGAAAAATTTGAAAATCCATTTTGCGGGTGAGGACTAGATGTCGAAAAACACAGTAGTACGACGTTTACCGGGACAGCTAGTTTGTAATGAATCAGTTCCTGATCACGAATGTTGTTTCATACTCTACTATTAAATGGCTATAAAAAAGTGAAGTTTGTGAAATTAATGTTTCATGAGCGTCAAAATGAATCCATAAAAAAGGGATTGAACATTCTGATCAAAGTTACCCTAGATTACAGTACTCGTGAACAACGGGCCGGTGAATACCCTCACTTTTTTTATTCGTAACCGGCTCCGGACATTCAGTGCCTTCCTGCATTGTCAAATTTATCCACTTTAGTAATTTTATATTTATGTCTTGCCCTGTTTTCGTTTTCTTGTTTCCATATCGAGCCACAATGCTATAGAAAATATTTATTGTTTATGAATATAAAAAATGTTTCTCTACACATCAACTAGCTGATAACAAAGCACCATCCGTGATGTTGGGACTTGAACCTACCACTCACTGGGAGAAAAAAATCCGTTTGAATTTGTTATCTTACATCGTTTAGAGAAAAAAAATATGCTGCTTCTCGTAGCCGAGTCATTTGTTTGGGAAATTTTAGTCAAGATATGAATGTCTTACATGAATCCCCGAATCTAACGGTGAGTTGGTAAATAAAAGAAAATTATTATTCACGTGATTTTAATAGTATAGAAATATTTCGATTTGTGATATATTGTGATATGACGAAGCCACAGCACAAATCTGATGAAGGATACCACCAGAGGGTCACCAATTGAGTATACTTCCAGCGCAAGCCAGCATCAGGCTTGACAGAAACTTCCTCGCGAGAAAATGAGGAAGCGATTTTGGCGATTTTCTGAGGAGTGAAAATAAAACTCAGAAATCTGGAGCAACATTTGAAAAGGGCCCAAGAGGTCTTGTGTCTTTTTTTTTAATCGCTCCGTAGGGCATAACAGCAGCCCGCCCACGCAAATGAACACCGTTATCCGAAAGATCGATGTTTGCTCTATCTGATAACGGTCTTAGTTTTTGTGAATAAGCTGAGGGAGGCTCAGGAGCGACGTGTGAAGTCATTGTTTACCAATGCTTGTATGCCCTTTTCAAATGTTGCTCCAGAAATCACAACGCAAATCCTCAACAGCACCGAGCGCGAGCTTGCCGCGCAGCGAGGAGTTCGTCCAACACTCAAAATTGCTTGTTGTGCACGCTAACTCCGCTCAACACTAAAGTGCATAATTTCCAGACCACACCAAAAATGTGTAACCCTTGCACATTCACAAAATCAGCTCCTGTGTCCGCAAAATCGTTAAATTCGCAAAAAAAATTGTACGGCAATCTAGCTAGGTTTACCAGTGACCTTGGAAAACAAAAAAAATATCGACATTTCGCATCTAGACAAGTGTACGAGCTGTTTTTGAGAATGTGTAACTGTAACACATTTTTGTGTGGTCTGGAAATTATGCACTTATGAGTAGGGCTTACACATTCTAGGTGCTGAGTGGTTTTAGCGTGTGTTTCTCACGTCCACTCACACTCAAAAAGCTCTCGCGAGTTCCACTCCCATACAAAGAAAGACTCTCGAGGCGAAAATCGCACTCAAAAACCCGAAATAATCATCGGCTCTTTTTTCGTTCCCCTCTTCCTCGCTCAGTTTTTATTGCCTCCCTGTTTTGGGTTCGTTCGCTCCCTCGCAACGAGGCAAATGCAAAACACCGCTCTAGAGCATGTTGCAAAACTCTTTTGATTTCGAGGAGGATTATCAAGCCTGGCCAGCATTCGGTTTTTGAGGTAGGGTCTGGGACCAATTGGGCAGGAGCACCTAATTTGGGCACTTGCTGCCATAACTCAGTCGATTTCAAACCGATTGATTTATTTTTGAACATGGCTAGATACTGTGTCTATCTGATTGTGTCTCAAAAATCAACTCAATCGGTTCAAAATTGACTGAGTTATAGCAACAAGTGCCTAAAATAGGGGCTCCTGCCCAAATGGTCACACACCCTATGTGCTCCTAAAAATTCGTGGTGTGGTTTCGTCATATCTTCAACTTAAGTGAACATTTTCGATTTTGAAATGCTCTCCTACTTTGATACCTTTTTAGCTACAAACTGCCGCAAAAATCGCAAGTCAGTTCCCATCTGAATTTCCGACAAAATTGAGCAATGTTTCTGTGGAAGGCTGACTTTTAGCCTAAACATTTGTCAATAAGCTCAGGATAGTTCACTCCAAAAATGACTATTTGATTGAAGGCCCGGAGGTTTGAGTCACACATACCAATCAACTCAGCTCGACGAATTGAGGTTATGTCTGTGTGTGTTTTTTTTTCCTTCTAAACAATAGGGGGAAATCTGTTCAACAGAAACTCGAACAGGAAGGTCCGGCTAGTGGGGTTAAGGCCGTCTTCTACAACAAAAGTTACGTTGTAAACCCCACGCCCGCACCCAACTGTTTTGCAGACACCAAGAACTAATGCCTAAGTGCAACCAAATCTGGCTAAAGGCAAGGTTATCCACTATCTGGTGATGGTCAAACTGCGCCCAAAACTCTCCGTCATCAACAATGTACGGTACCAGCGACCGCCACGGTACAACCTAGAGCGACTGAAGCAACCGGATGTCGCCTCAGCATACGCGCAGAATCTCGAGGCCGCCTTGCCAGACGAGGGCGAGCTCGATGAGGCCCCTCTAGAGGACTGCTGGAGTACAGTGAAAACAGTCATCAACGGCGCAGCCGAGAGCACCATCGGGTACGTGGAACAGAATCGACGGAACGAATGGTTCGACGAAGAGTGCAGAACGGTTTTTGGAGGAGAAGAATGCAGCGAGGGCGGTAATGCTGCAGCAAGGGACTCGACAGAACGTGGAACGTTACAAACAGAAGCGGAAACAGCAGATCCGCCTCTTTTGGGAGAAAAAGCGCCGCCTGGAAGAATAGGAGTGGGAAGAAATGGAATGGCTGTGCTGTTCCCAAGAAACACGGAAGTACTATCAGAAGCTCAACGCATCCCGCAACGGCTTCGTGCCGCGAGCCGATATATGCAGGGATAAAGATGGAGGCCTCTTGACGGACGGACGTGAGGTGATCGAAAGGTGGAAGCTCAGCACCTAAACGGCGTGGAGAACGTAGGCACGGGAGTCAACGGTAACGGAGGAAACGACGACGCCAGTGCAGCGGAGGACGGAAATGAGCCAACTCCCACGCTGAGGGAAGTTAAGGATGCCATTCACCAGCTCAAAACCAACAAACAGCTGGTAAGGATGACATCGCAGCTGAACTCATCAAGATGGGCCCAGAAGATGGCCCTGTCTGCATCGGCTGATAGTCAGGATCTGGGAAACCGAACAGCTACCGGAGGAGTGGAAGGAAGGGGTAATCTGCCCCATACACAAGAAAGGCGACCATTTGGAATGTGAGAGCTTCAGGGCGATCACTATTTTGAATGCTGCCTACAAAGTGCTATCCCAGATCATCTTCCGTCGTCTGTCACCTAAAACGAATGAGTTCGTGGGAGGTTATCAAGCCGGTTTCATCGACGGCCGGTCGACAACGGACCAGATCTTCACCGTACGGCAAATCCTCCAGAAATGCCGTGAATACCAGGTCCAAACGCATCACCTGTTCATCGACTTCAAAGCGGCATACGACAGTATTGACCGCGCAGAGCTATGGAGAATCATGGACGAAAACGGCTTTCCTGGAAAGCTGACTAGATTGATTAAAGCAACGATGGACGGTGTGCAAAACTGCGTAAGGGTTTCGGGTGAACTATCCAGTTCATTCGAATCTCGCCGGGGACTGCGATAAGGTGATGGACTCTCATGCCTACTCTTCAACATCGCTCTGGAAGGTGTGATGCGACGAGCCGAGCTCAACAGCCGGGGAACGATTTTTACAAAATCCGGTCAATTTGTGTGCTTTGCGGACGACATGGATATTATCGCAAGAACATTTGGAATGGTGGCAGAGCGGTACACCCGCCTGAAACGCGAAGCAGCAAAGGTCGGACTGGTGGTGAATGCCTCAAAAACAAAGTTCATGCTGGTTGGCGGGTTTCTTGATTGCCTATTGTTTCAACGGATTTTTCATCAATCGCTACTATCACAGATTGCCTACCATTTTCCGGAGGAAGAATGCGGGCAACTTTCCAATACTTTGTATTCAAATTAGGATTTAATCTTGTCATCATATTGAGAATAGTTTCATGGGCATTCTTTCTCAACCTTGGAACTAAGGGTAAGGCAATGATGGCCCGACGCAGCGTAGGTAATGTAGTTAATGGTAAAATTTCAAAATATGGTAGCACTTTTGTCACTTTTATGGAAGCTAATGAAGTTTTCAGCCATCTCATGCTGAAGTCATTTTCTGCGGCAAACCAAGCAACGCCTTGCACGTGACCGGAACCGGTAAAAACTGGCTGTATCTCTTCCTGAGGAATATTCTGCAGTAGCATGATAAGTTCCAAGGATAACTTCTCAAAAAAAAAGCTTCATCGATGTCCCAATCCGGTCGTTTAATCATCAGATTCAAAGAAACGACACCGCTGAATCTGACTTTCTTGCCATCGTTCGATACCGGAGATATGGCTGCCCTTTTAATGGTCTCTTCCAGAGAAGTTGTTGAAGAAGAGCTCATACCTTTATCGTCCTGGGAGAATAGAAGTAAGTCTTCCATCGAATTTTAAAAAGAAAAAAAAAAAACAATCAAATGAACATTAGTTTTTTCACAATTGAACAAAAAGGAACCTTCAAAAGGCGAACTAGTCAATTTGATTTGAATAATACTTACAATTTCCATTTTAGAGCTTGGGTAGTTAAAAAAAATCACTCTTGTATCAGGCTTCGTGAGAAAAAAGGGATTGTAGATTAAATTAAATTCAGTTGGACTAATCTGATATGCGAATGCGACTGCAGATCACGAAGGCGATGCACGAAATTGATGCAATACTTTTTGATCGGTAATCATACAAGCGCGATATTTTACCACTGTATAGGCGTATAGGTGACTTCACACACTTGAGAAATGTTAGACAAATGAAATTAACAGACAAAAGTGATATTGTGTGCAATACAGCAGCATAGGGTGACTAGCCTCAATATGTAAAAAATAGAAATAGTGCCAGACAGTAGTCGTCGTAGTTCCCGTTGTTGCTCAGCCACATACATCATTCTTCAACCGTTTCCAAACAATCACAAAACAAAATTACAATAATTTCTTCTTGTGTCAGTAAAGAACCGCCTACAGGATGGTGGGTGCAGATTGAAATCGACGTCAAAAAAAATGTCAGCTATTGTAACTATCGCAGTGTAAAGCAGCAAAATCGATTAACTTGCATGCAACATTGATTGGAACAGATAATCAAAATCCGATTTGCAATCGGTTGTATTAGTAATAAATGCCAATTAGCTTTCATGTATTGGTGAGACCAAATTATAGTTTTGTGTTTGTTGCTTATAAAACACGTGTATGCGTCGAAGATCAACCTTTTAGCAACCGTTTCGCAGCTACCATGAAGGGGACCATTTTCTTTTGACACACAGTATACAATCACCAACACATATTCACACTGGAGATGGAAGTCTCAAACGTGACAAGTATGCGACAAAATATTTCACTAAATTTCACTGTTTCGGTAAAAAACTGTAATATTCACTGTAGTTAAACTATCAAATTAAACACAAGCAACAATTTTATGAAAAGGTAATTATTTAAAACAAATGTGTAACTAGTAAAACAAGCAAAAATTGTGGCGTGGAAGAAACCACGTCCAAGCCATAATGGACAAAAAGAGCCCAAAATGCCAAGATGGGGTAAAATGGCCCAACTCATAAAATCATTCCTGAATGGGACTTGATCATTGCGCAACAGGTGAATGGTGTCAAGATATGTTTGCATTAAACATTCTTCTAGAAGCTAGGTCGCCAAACCCAGGGAAATTCTTTTGATTTCCCAATTAAAATTGGCAATTTCCGGTTTTTCATGCTAGCAATTAAGGTTTTCGGGTGATTTTATTACCAGCCATGTATTTCCAAGAAGATTGAGGCACCCATGGAGGCGCATGGTTGTTGATGTCTACGCTATCCATGTTAGGGGTCGTTCAAATATGACGACCATCGTTTAGCGGGGAGGGGGGTGACACTCCATGTATTGAGTGTACGAAAAAACGTGAAGAGGGGGGAAAAGTGAGTTGAATATGCCAGAAAACTAATGGACGTAACTTTTGAATGTTTTCATGAAGTGGCATCTTACCCCATGGAAGATGGCCTTTTTGCACCACTTTCGTTTTACGAACCAGTTTTTGAAATCGCTAAAAATCGATGAAAGTGCAATAATTTAGAGAATATTTTTGCTAAAGTATCGAGCAAACATTGTCTAGTTGCTGTTACCACTATGAAAGCCTAACAAATAAGGCTATATATCATTGAAAACGATGAAAGTTTGAAAAATGGCATCTTACCCCACTCGAACTTAACTATCTACAAAACGCTGATCAGACCGGTAGTATTCTATGGGCGAGCACGAAGCATGGTCCCTACGTGCAGAGGACCAACGCGCTCTTAGAGTATTCGAACGGAATGTGTTGCGTACCATCTACGGCGGAGTGCAGATGGAAGACGGGACTTGGAGAAGGCGAATGAACCACGAGCTGCATCAGCTGCTGAGAGAACCAACCATCGTCCATACCGCGAAAATCGGGAGGCTACGATGGACGGGTCACATCATCAGGATGTCGGATAGCAACCCGACTAAAATGGTTCTCGAGAGTCATCCGACCGGTACAAGAAGACGTGGAGCGCAGCGAGCTAGGTGGGTAGACCAAGTGGAGCACGGTCTGCGGACCCTACGAAGAGTGCAGAACTGGAGACAAACTGCCATGGACCGAGTGGAATGGAGACGGCTACTATGTACAGCAGAGGCCACCCCGGCCTTAGTCTGATCGGTAAGGTAAGTACGGAGACAAGCTAGCTTACACATCATAATAATAACGATAAGCTGAATGAAGTGTACAGCCGAGGATTGAAGCGGCATACATTGATTTATCCGGTTCTCACCCACAGCTTGTACGTCTGGCTTGTTTTCAGCGCTCCACCAATCTTTTTCGTACCTACCAGACTCGTTGCAAACGTTGTGTAGAACAATTCTGTTCGAAATAAAATAACGAATTTATGACATGAGATGTTTATTTGTTCATGGGCTTCCCTGCCGTTCTATGCCTGAACCCTGTGTAGCTTACGACTGACTGGTCTGCTTTCATCTACTTCGTAAATGTCTTCAATGAGGTAGTTCAAATGTAACATGATGAAATGATTTATGCATCAGCTACCAACCCGTGAGGCGCTGTCCATAAACTACGTAGACTTTTTTTCGGCTATCTCAGACCCCCCCTCCCCCCTCGTAGACTTTTGTTCATACAAAATTTTCGAAATTTGTATGGAGCGTAGACTTTGGCCAGACCTTCTTGTAGCTTCTTGAATCTCTTCAAGACGTTAACATTGCTGTCAATAGATACTTTGCCGATCATAACTTCCATAAAACTTTTTCCCTCAACGTGCCGTTAAACGCTAACAGTCTAGATAAAATCTAGCAATCAAAACAGCTACTGTTGAAATAGTGATAAGCACCCGA
Organism: Aedes albopictus; assembly: GCF_035046485.1. Classification (NCBI taxonomy): domain Eukaryota; kingdom Metazoa; phylum Arthropoda; class Insecta; order Diptera; family Culicidae; genus Aedes; species Aedes albopictus. The sequence goes on from NW_026917204.1 coordinate 22,177, forward strand.
TACGGGACCGCCTCTGAGAACAAACTTACTCTTCTGCTGTACCCACTTAGTATCATACAGCTGGCTTGCTGATTACCAGATAAAGCAAAGTAAGAGAGCAAACGTACTGAATACACACAACATTAAAGAACGCCAAACAAGTAGCAATCCCACACCGAACCGGCTTCTCGAGCATGTGCTCGCCCTGTCGAACAGACAGCCCAGACAACCGACTTAAAGTTTATCACGCCATTAGCTAGTTGCTTCATGCGAAGCGAAACACGTTCGAAGCAACAAACTCAAAGAAAATAGGAAACACTCGAGAGTCGAGCTCTATACTCACCCGAAAGAGGCAAGCAACAGCGAGCAGTATCAGCGCCGGAATGGTTCCACGCTGCGTCTACGTCTGGCAAGCGAACGGAGCAAAGCAGAAGAAGCACATGCTCGAAGCAACATCCGCTGGGGCACACACACTAGATATGTTGGGATCTGGCTGAAACTAGGTAGAGTGCTGGTATGTGCTGCTGCAACAAGGAACTCCGAACAGACAGCTCGGTCAGCTGAGTCTGAGAGCTCACATGATTCCTCGTCCGTCGGAGGTGTTGCGGCGAGTGATCATCATCCGCCGCGTGCCGTCAAGGAAGCAGTGAAACGAATTTCTTGTCGGAACATTATCAGGAAAGCATGTCTTGGGGATCGTTTTTTTTTCTCTCTGTTCTACGACCATGTATGCACTCAGAAATCGCATTTGAGAATTGAGACGTTGCCGTTCCGTCGTCGTCTCTGTGGATGGTGGTGGGAACCGTCTCGGGCCGGGGTTTGTGTGTAAAGAGATTGTTGAAATTTTAAAGTTGCAATGCACTCCAATATTTTTAAAACAGGGGAACATACCGTCGTCTGTGAGTGGTCGGTGTGTGGTTTGCCATTTAAATTATTTTGTTTGAGCTCGTCTTCTTTGCCATGCCACTTGAGTAGTTGCCTTTGGGGAATTGGTGTAAAAATATCGCTTCCTCAAATTTTGAGAACACACCTAACGAAATACAATAAGAAGCATATTCAAATGAAAAATGGCTGCATAACTTAATACTACACACTGAGAAAAAATTCTACTCAGTCGATGAGTAACGACAACTCAGTTTCGTCGACCTCGAAGAGTTGGCGGAAACTGAGTAAGCTTGCTGAAGGGAAATGAGGTACTCCTACTCAGTTCGTCGCGTTTGCCATCGGTTACGCGAATCTGAGTAAAATAGAGCAAATCGATGTTCCGAGCTGTCAGATTCGGAGATAGTCGAAAAAGCAAAACAGAAGTTTGTTCGTGGCAGACTGCAGCGGCTGCATTGAATCCGGCGAAACGACCCGTTCAAAAGCTAATTTATGTGATTTGAGTGATTTATTACTTCGGCAGGCAGTGATTCTTCTAGTGGCAACGAGGTATCCGATCAATCCAATCATTTTAATGACTTGCATCGTAAATTATTCTCAGTAGTTGTACTTCGAAAATCGCATCAAAGCATCAATAATTAAAGAGTTCAGAGATTTTGATCAGTGGAAACATGTTGCTGAAATAGAATCACTTGCTGCTGAAGCTGTAAATTATCAAATTTTGAAAACAGTAAATCATCAACATTATTAGAATTGCTTCAAACCTACTCAAAAACTGAGTAGAAGCAACTCACGGTCGATGTTAAATGCCGTGAGTTGACTTTACTCAGTCTTCATCGACTAGAGCAACTACTCAAAATTGAGTAACCTACACCTTACTCAGTTTTAGGGTTGTCCCACTTTTAACGAAACTGAGTCGGATCCTACTCAATTTTGAGTAGAATTTTTTCTCGGTGCATTCAATTGAAGCATTACAAATGCGCTATCACTGTTTTGGCTTCAGAAAACAATGGCAAGTAAAACGCCTTAATTTATGCAACCATACCATGTAACATTATGGAGGTGCAATATTTCACCAATTATGTCAATCTCGATGTGGATGGCAAGATGGAATCGTCGGACTAGGAGACGCATTTCGCCCCGATCTCACTCACCCTGCTTGAATGCTCTTGGTCTTGAGAGGAAGTGTGCGAACGTTTCCCAGCACCAGCAGTCAGTATAGTGCTGCTCACATGTAGAGAACTGAGGAGGTGTTTTGATACGATTTTGTTTTCAGCTCTGCGCTGGCTGCTGATACCATGTCGTATACCTACCTACCTACCGACCTAAAGATAGTAAAGTTGTTCGTTGTTGTTGCCTCTTTTCTTGATTTTGTTTTGTCTGGGTTTGGATGGGGGTTTTAAATTTTCAAACAGGAGAGAGTGTGGGACGACCAATTGCCCTCTCGGTGTTGCCTCTTTTATTTTTTTGCAGTTTGTTTTTCTAACAGTCGAGCAGAACTACGATGGAGGGGATTGGCTTTTGTGATTTGATGTGGGGATTAAATTTGTCCGTTGGGGCTGCTTCCAAATCGAATTGATAAAATTTATGTAGTTTGCCTCACAATAAAAATTATATCCACCTGATATTGAAATTAGATTTATTGCGATTAGTTTATCATTTCATCAGTAGTTTTACAAAGCATTTTAAAATTACGCTTAAATTGAATAAATTTAAAAGCGATAGACAGCTGAAACGCCTCAATGTATGCAACACCGTTGTGAATATTCAATCTGAGCTGTTCCCTGAATCGCATTCTAGGCAATACCGAGTACAACAGAGTTCGCCTAGGATGCAGTGTTACGATGAATATGAAGATATACTGAAATCTCGTTTTATGACATTGGCCATGGCGAGGGTGCATAAATTGAAAAGTGCATAAAAAGAGGGAATTTTGTGCATAAATTAAGTCAGGGCTTTAATG
>NW_026917205.1:0-25000 GCF_035046485.1 Aedes albopictus
CAAAGACCTCAACCGCAATGTTCTAATTTCTTCCTTTCATTTTTCAGGCATTTATCACTATATAATTCTACCAGATTCTTTTCCCGAAAACGGAAACATTCTAAACATTATCCTCGACATTGTTCAGAGATTTTCCCAGGACTATTCTAAGACTCCCTTTAGCAAGAATTTTCTCGGAATTCTTTAGAAATTTCTCTAGAAATACTTCCAGGGACTCATTTTGGCTTTTTTCCGGAAGTTTGTTTTTTTTTCACGGATTTTTTCCAGGAGTTTCTATCCGATTTGTTTCAGGTTTTTTTCGGGTGGACTTGTAAACGTTTTTCCTAGAACTTTTTCAGGAATTGATCCTGGAGTTCACCTGAAGGAAAATTTTGAAATTCCTTACAGAATTCTTCACGAAAATTTTCCGTAGATTTCTTTTCAAAATTATTCCATAGAATCCTAGCAGAATTCTTGCAAGATTCCAACCAAAATTCTTTGTGGTATATCATCTGGAATTATGCAAAGAGTTTCTTCTAGATTGTTTTCAAGAATCAATCCCGGAATATTTTCAGGAGCATCTTCCACAAATCTTCTAAATATTTTCCCCGGGATTTTTTTTCAGTGCTTTTTACGACATTGTTCCAGGAATTACATTCGAAAATTACACGTAGGTTCTAACAAGAATTCTCCCAAGGGCTTCTTCTGATTTTTTTCCAGAAGTCCTTCCAGATTTTTTCAGCTAATCTTCAGAAATTCCTTCGGAAATTCTTCCAAAGATTAATATGTACCAGTATTTTTGTTGCGATCAATCTTGGAATTCTTCCAAACATTCAGGCATTCTTAGCGAAATTCTTAAAGCGATTTCTCGTAAAATTCTTTGTAGGGTTCGTTATGGAAGTGTCCCAAGAACTTCTTCCAGGATCAGGATTCATCAAGGAATTGTTCCCGAAATACAGTCGACTCTCCACTTGTTGATGTTCTACATCTCTCCCTATCTTGATGCTTCAATCTGCAAAAAGTATATATCTTTTTTGTTGATATTTCTCGGTGAACGAATCTAGACTCAACTAAATATTCGTTCACCGAGAAATATCAAAAAAGATATATATTTTCCTTATCTCGATATCTCGATGCGATCTCGTTCGTTTTTGTTCTAGATTTTCTCTCCATGTCGATATGCCGATTTTTCCAGGTTGCTAGATTTCGTTGACGGTTTTTCCTATAGTTACGGACGATTTTTCAATCAAGTGTGCATAACAAATTGGTTCTTGCATTCGATCTCTCCCTATCTCGAAGGTTCTGTAATATCGAGATACATATAGAGAGTCAACTTGAAGGGATTCCTCCTAGCATTTTTCCAGGATTTTTTCCAAAATATCCCCCCAGAAATCTCTCTTAGGCATACGACGTTATCGGCCCGAACCAACTTAGTGCGACGTGCAGTTAGGTATGCGCAAATCCAAACTCCGCCTCGAATGATTCCACAGACGGAGATGTGACGCGACAAAGAGCGAGCTCGTTTTCTGTATGCGATGACATCACCAGCAGCCAAGCCAGCAGCAGTAGTCGTCCTCATGCAGTGGAGCAATACCACACGAACGCACGACGGATAGGGTGATGACCATTGTTTTGGCATGAAGTTAATGCAATTTGGAACGTTATTTTCAAAAACATTTTTGGCTTAACTACAAAAGATAGAGTATTGGTGTCAAAGAAACATTTTTAGGGAACAAGTTCGTGCATGTTTTGTAGAAGAACTTTTTTAACAAAAGCTTTATTTTCATATTTAAATCATCAACAATGTCCAAAAAAGAGTCGATTTTTTCGGTCAATTTTGCACTATTTTTCAATTTAAGGCCTTTTAAACTATTTTTACAAAGTTTACGTCCAAGAGACTAAGAAAGTAGAAGTTATTAGCTTTCAATTCGTGCGCTGAAAAAGTTTGTACGATTGATAGTTTAGTAGATACAGGACTTCAAAGATAAACAAAAATTAAAAACTTAAAATGTGATTAACTCACTTAGCAGTGATTTCCGACCCTATGTTCCATGGGGACTTTTTCATCACTCATCAAGGCCTATCAGCCCTGAAAATATCCAAAACCCGGAACCAAACACCCTGTATATTAATGGTGTTCGTTAATCAACCTCAATTAAATTATAATGTCTAACTCATTGGGAAGAAATAAATTTTCCCTGTCGAACAAATAAACTAGGGTGACAAAGGGTATTATCGGCTGGTTTGTTCTCTTCGTCATGGGGGGTTTTTGTGGGCCGAATTGCCTGAAATTTGGGCACATAGCTCAGCTTGGTTGGGAAGGATTTGAAACCAATTTTGAGATCAACAGGTTTAAAAAAAAACCCCAAAACTGCCGAATATACGTAAGTTCCCCTATTTTCCTTTGAAGAGTTCAGTTTGAGAAGGTTCAAGTTAATTTGTTTCAAGCGGAATGTGTTTGACACATTTTTTTAGAATTGCATATACACGTTAAACACTATCCATATTTTTCAAATATGCTTGGTGTTATGGCATGTTTCTGATTGTTATGATGACATCCGATACAATAAATCACACGAACAATGATGCACTAAACAGTTGGAATTCTGCATTAATTTTTATCACAATCATCACACTCCGGCCTTGTGCGTCACAGTTAGATTTGTTCCCTTTCCTCTTATATTTACACACAATTATTGCAGAAAAGAATGTCGCCCCATCATCATCATCAACGAAATATCACGTTTGTTTTCACTCTTTCTCTGGTAAATAGTCATCGATACTGCTCCGATGGTAAGGATAGCGGAAAAATACCGCTCAAACATTAAAAGAAGTATAGCGAATTCTCTCCATTAGTAGCGCCGCGATGATGATCTTCTCACGATCGTTCACAATCCGCAACTTATCTATTTTTATCAAAATTTCAGATCAGTCGTCGCCGGCCAGTGAGGGCGACCACGATTGAAGATGCGGGTGGAATTTGATATTCTCCTGGTCGGTCCCCGATCAACTTCCATTTTTATGTAACCGTAACCTCTAGCTATCACCTTTCCTCAGGTTCCGATCAACGCATTTCTCGATAACAGGTGTCAGCTAGGCGGCAAACAAACGATCGCACGTGATCGTCAAACGGTAGAACAACACTTTCACCATCGATAGCACTCACTATCACCGTTCCCGAATTTGCCGTTTAGGAGAGATCTCATAAATCAACCAATTTGAACCGTCGTCATAAGTTATTACCTTTCGTCAGCGTTGTGGGAAAACTCAGTGCAAACTTTTGCGCGCGCGTTTCCGATTCGTTCCGATTCCGATTGTGGGAGAATTTCCACTCGTTAACCGATCGCGACCGCCTTCGGCGTAGAACTGAGCGACAAAATAGATAAACTCGCTGTTATTGACCACCGGCGGACAGTGGACTTCCATTCAACTCACGCAAGTTTATAGGTTCTCCCGTCGAGCGCGCATATGCGACTTTGTATAGGAAGATGTCCGGCAAGTATAGAAGAGTGTTCACGATAAAATTGCGCGGGGATTTTTTTCGACTTTCAGTTCAATTAGTAAGTAATATTGAAAACTGCATCAACCATGTTTAACCAATTGCTAATTTCTTTTAAGTTTATTGAAACATTTCCAATACATACTATCTTTCAACCCCTTATTACTTCACTGTTCACTACTATACTCACACACTCTTCATTCCGCACTTCTCACTCCTCACTACTTCACTGCTCATTTTTTAGAGTTTACATGTCTCACACTTCACTGCTCATTTTTCTCTTTTCACTCCTCGATTCTCACTTTTTATATCTCACTCTTAACTACTCACTTCTAACTGCTCCACGCTCCTTTCTGCTCAATCTTTCCTGCTCACTCCTCACTATTCACTTCCCACTCCCCACTTTTCACTGGTCATTCCTTACTGCTAAATTTTCACTCCTGACTTCATCCTATTGATCAATTTATTTAGCTTTGCATTATCTCTCGGGTCTCGTGCCCGTAGCGAACCACCATAGACAATCAGGGTTTTGTAGATGGTATATTTGGTGCGAGAGAGAATCTTTTTCGATTGCAGGTTCTTGTGGATCTCATAGTAGGCTCGACTTCCATGGTCATAGACCTGTGCGCCGCCGCGCCACGCCGCCGCCGCCGACACTTTTTGTCCCACGCCGACGCCGACCGAAGTATCGGCGGCGCACCATACGCCGCTGTTTATCACGCCGCCGATTTTGATTTTTCGCGCCGGTGATCAGTGCACGAACAGAATTAAGTTTACATTAAGTTGAGAAAAAAAATAACGATCACAATCATAAGAGTTTGACTGCAATAGTTGATTTCTCATCATCGATATTCTCATCTGTAAATGTAATACAATGATTAGCGAACGAGGAAATCGATGATTCATATTTGGTTACTTTTGCAGTTATAGACGTTAGTCAAAACCATTCTCTAGCAAATTATAAGCTTAAGAACCGGATTCCGGATAATCGAGTACGACCTGTAATACTATTAAGAGAATATCAATAAAAAAAATCAATAACTAAAGTTATGCCCTTACTGCTTTAAAATTGAAAACAGTACATTCCAACAATTTGTAGTTTGGTCATTAAAGCTTTGGTCTGTCTATTGTATCAAACAAACTCTGCAGAAGACTCAAATTAAAATTTAAATGGAATTTCAGAGTGTCCATTCAAATACGAAACTCTTAGAACTTGTTTTTTTTTCATTTTTCATTAGATTTCATAAATTATTCATCATTCACATCTCTTCAGAAGTGTCTTCAGAGATTCTTTCAGAAGAATTCAAAGATGCTTTCAGGAGATCCAACTGGGATTCCTACAGAAAATTCTTCAGGGATGCCCCCCGGATTTCCATCATTGATTTTTTTTTCAGGAGATCTCGATAGAAATACCCTCAGGGAAAACTCTAGGAGCTCCTTCAGAAAATCTTTAAGTAGGATTCAGGGATGCCTAGAGATACATCAAATATTCATCGAGAAGATCATTCCCTTCAGAGATTCCCATAGGAGGTCCTTCAGAGATCAGTGTGAGAGTTCGTTCAGTTATTCCTTCTGAAGTTCCTTCAGGAACTTCTACATGAGTTTCTTTTTAATCTAGTCCAGGAGTTTTCTCAGAGATTCCTCCAGCAGATTCTTCAGAAATTCTTCTAAAATTCCAACAAGGGATTTCTCCTCAAGTTCTGTAGGGATCGCGCAAGAAAATCCATTAGGGATCACTCCGAAAGTTTCATCCAGGTTTCTACGGGAATTCCTTCGAGCATTCCCCCTGATCTTTCTTCAAGAATCCCTCCTGAAACTCCCTCGGAGATTCCTCTTCACCGAGAAAAAATTCTACTCAATGACTGAGTTGGCCTTACTCAGAAATCGAAAAATCCTTTGTTTTCTTACTCAGTTTCGGCTAAAAGTGGGACAGCCCATTGGCAATGGGTTGTCCCACTTTTAACGGAAACTGAGTAAGAAAACAAAGGATTTTTCAATTTCTGAGTAAGACCAACTCAGCCACTGAGTAGAAATTTTTCCCTGTGTTGGAATTACTTCGGGATGTCTCATGAACATATTTCAGAGATTCTTACAGGATTTCTTTCAAGGATTGCTTCGATAATCTCTCCAGCAGTTCGTTCACCCTCATCCCAGGAGGAGCCCTCAAAGCCCCAGGAGGATTTAGAGATGCCTGCAATTGTTCATTGGAAATTCATTCAGAAGTTCCCTAAGCTATTTCAACAGGAGTTCGCTTAGGTATCCTTCCAGAAGTCCCTTCAGAGATTCTTTTAGGATGATTCATAAATGCCTCCTGGAGATCCAACAAGAATTCCGTAAGAAATTTCTTCAGGAATTCCTGCGAGAAGTCTTTAGAAATTAGTCAAGTTTAGTCTAGTTCCTGCCGGCATTCCTTCTAAAGTTATTTAGAAACTGGAGACTTTTAGTGGCTACGCAGTAGGGTGGCCCACACTTATATGAAAAACAAAAAAATAAAAAAAAGCCAAGTCTCACCTCCTAAATCAGTTGTTTTAAACTCCCAGAAGCTACGTTCAAAATTTGTGCAAAAGGACGCACAAGGACTAAACTCAAGGAGACAATCAAAATCGACAATTTGACAATGCACATTATTAGTCGCCTTCGATAGGAATGCACTATGCAGTTCCAAGGTCAGGGGCTGTCCATAAACCACGTGGTCATTTTTTTGGGGCTTTTCAACACCACCCCCCACCCCGCGTGGTCATTAGTCCAAACAAAAATTTTTATTTGTCCATACAAAATGGTCATTGGCCGAAACCCCACCACGCCCCCCCCCCCTCCACCCCTTTATGACCACGTGGTTTATGAACAGCCCCTCAGCTGTTGAAAAATCGGTACCTAATACGATTACCAAGCCCCGGCAATAGCAGTGTGTACGTGTACCGTCTACCCGTCTACGACACCTCATGCAAACCAACGGGGTTCGTTTTTTAATTTGAACTTCTAGTAACCCTGTGGACATCGAAAAACACACTGATGGTAACCGTTTTTGCTGTTTTGTTTTGATTCTGCGTTCCATTTCACCCCGTTCCATGAGCAGAATGACGTTTGAACAATTTTTAGTTTGAACGATGTGCAGATTAGAGGGGGTCAAATTAAAAAGTGTTCAGATTAGATGAGGTCAAACCAACGGGGGTAGACGGTAGTGCAAAGTAGGTAAAAGCAGAGCACACATCGTTAGCGGAACAAATTCCTGAGATCAGTTGCATTTGCAAATTCCAATCTTTAAACAAACAATAGATAAATCAACTTAACGCTTCCTTACGTTTACCAAAGCTTAGCTATTTACTGTCGCTGTACTATACTACAAGAACATGGCCACTACAGCTGTTGACAATGGCGCTCAACAGCCCCACTCGAACCGTTAATCGGAGCTAGTGTCGCTATTTACGTATTCTATCCACTACAGTAACCTTTCCAGTAGGAAGGTACCCACCCCCGACGAACAAATTAAATTCCTCTTATCGGCGATATGCTTTTTCATGGTTCCAAAAGCTTCAAACACTCAAGCTACTCAAGTGTAGAAGCACAGTTCCGCTCGCGTTACTCTTCAAACGATCGGTGACATGCACGTGGTCGAGCGAAGGTGGAACACTGTCGTTGAGCACTTGTTGACTTGTTGCATTTGATTTTTGCCCAACGACCGAAGATGACAACCTCCCGTGCTTCTAAACAGAGTGTTCACGAAAAAATAAGGCTCACGCGGTAAAAAAAACAATTGGGTTCGTATATTAGAAGCTGCCGTCACCAATATAATTACACAGACAAACAGACGTAACACTCTTCAAAACAGCTTGGCACATGCATTTAACGATCAATTCAAATTTCATTTGATTTGCGCGATCGTTCCAGCAGAGGCACAAGTGTTCGATCGCTTTGACGTTTGCTGGTGTATACTGTGCTCTAACAATAGAAAAGCAGGGCTACCAACCTCGACAAATTGCGCTTCACGTCAAAAAGTGACGCTTGACTTCGTTTTAATTAGGCTATAGCCCACCTAACGGGCGCCCAGTTAAAACGAAGCCCACCTAAATGACACGACCTTTTGTAGTCGTGGCCTAACAAGTAGTTCGAACTGGAGAGTAGACGACAGCTACACTCACAGCGATCACCTGGCGGTTCGCTACATTATCGACTACAACAACAGCAGACAGCGAGTAGAAGAAGAGGCGGCTAGGCCAAGGCCAAGCCCTCGCAGGTGGAAGACATCATACTTCGACGAAGGTGTATTTGGGGAGGCACTCCACCGTGAGCGAAACTTATTTGGTTTAGACGGCGACGAGCTAGTAGCGGTGCTCTCACGTGCGTGTGATGCGACCATGCCTAGGCGAGTCCACCCTAGAAATGGGAGGCCACCGGCTTGCTGGTGGACCACCGCGATTGCGGACCTGCGCCGCGCCTGCCTATGGGCTAGGCGGCGGATGCAGCGAGCACGATCAGAGGAAGAGCGAAACGAACGGCGGGTGGTGTTCGCCGCTACAAAAGCCGCGCTTAAGACCGAGATAAGAGCAAGAAAAAAGGCCTGCTTTGAGGGTCTCTGTCAGAGTGCCAATACGAACCCGTGGGGTGACGCCTACAGGATCGTTATGGCCAAGACGAGAGGTGTGATGGCTCCTACAGAGCAATCTCTGGAGATGTTGGAGGGGATCGTTGGAGGACTTTTTCCGCGTCATGATCCTAGTCCTTGGCCTCCTTTCGTAGGACAGCCGGGACTGGGGCTGGCGATGAGGAGAGGGTCACCGATGTGGAACTTGCGGAGATAGCAAAGTCCCTTAGCGTAGGAGAGACCCCAGCTCCGGATGGAGTTCCGAACTTGGCCCTCAAAGTAGTCATTCCCGAGATGTTCAGGTCTGCTATGCAGAAATGCCCCGACGAGGGAGTTTTCCCAGAAGCTTGGAAGAGGCAGAGCCTGCTATCGGGTCGGAAGTTCACATAACCTCAGGAGTCCCGCAAGGTTCCATCCTGGGTCCGGTGTTATGGAATGTCATGTACGACGAGGTGTTGAGGTTAGAGTACCCAGTGGGAGTGGTGATTGTCGGATTTGCAGACGACATTACGCTCGAAGTCTACGGTGAAACGATCGAGGAGTTGAAGTTGACTACCGACCACTCGATCAAGGTTGTGGAGGCGTGGATGCGGTCCAGGAAACTGGAGTTGGTTCACCACAAGACTGAGGTGACGCTTGTTAACAACCGGAAGTCGGAGCAGCAAGCGGAGATCAGTGTAGGTGAGTGCACTATCCTGTCAAAACGCTCCGTCAAACACTTGGGCGTGATGATCGGTAGCCACGTTGATTATGCCTGTAAAAGAGCCTCCACAGCTATTACGACACTATCCCGGATGATGTCCAATAGCTCTGCGGTGTACACCAGTAAGCGCAAGCTTCTGGCTAGTGTCGCTATTTACGTTCATACTTAGGTATGGCGGCCCGGCGTGGGGCACTGCGCTAAGTACTAAATGCTACCGACGAAAGCTGGAAAGTACTTACAGGCTTATGTGCCCTGAGGGTTGCGAGCGCGTACCGTACCGTGTCATACGACGCTCTCTGCGTCATTACTGGTATGGTGCCTATCGGCATCCTTATGCTTATCAGTGAGGACATGGAATGCTTAGAAACGCGCGGCACAAGAGGCATACGCAGGACTGCCTGGATGGCCTCTATGATCAAATGGCAGCGCGCGTGGGACACTTCCACCAAAAGAGGAGCGGACCTTGTATGATGGTTAGAAAGAACACTTGACGATCACGCCGAGGACCTGGGATCGAACCCCACTTCCAACAAACTCACAAAATGTGGGTTCTTCCTTCGGAAGGGAAGTAAAGCGTGGGTCCCGAGATGAACTAGCCTAGGGCTAAAAATCTCGTTAATACAGATAAAAAAAAACTTCCACCAAAGGAAGGTGGACCCATAGGTTGATACCGAGGGTAGATAGTTGGAATAATAGGCGCCATGGGAAAGTGACATTCCACATGACACAGGTCCTTTCAGGCCATGGTTGCTTCCGACAGTATCTACACCTTTTTGGGCATGCGGACTCTCCCGGATGCCCAGTGTGCAATGGTTTAGAGGAAACGGCGGAATACGTTTTGTTCGTGTGCTCGCGTTTCCGCACAATGCGTAACCGCATGCTTGCCACATGTGGAGAGGACACAACAGGAAGCAATCAGTGAAGTACTAGATTGAAAGTAGTGAGCTGGATTTTTGTATGGTGAGATGATCAATTCTCCATTTCTGCAATGAAATGGTGCAAACAGCATGGGTTATATGATGACGTGCCTAATTTGATGCTGTTTGAGCAAAAGTTTGGGTAACTGTGTTGTTGTGTTATTTATTCCTTGCAACTTCAACAACACAGTTACCCAAACTTTTGCTCAAACAGTATCAAATTAGGCAAGAAATCATATAACCCACGCTGTTTGCACCATTTCATTGCAGAAACGGAGAATTGATCATCTCACCATACAAAAATCCAGCTCACTACTTTCAATCTAGTACTTCACTGATTGCTTCCTACTCCGGACAATTTTGTCCAGAGGATGTTGAGTTTGGCTGGAACGCCGTTTTAAGAGCTACTTATCACCCATATCGTCTGGGAGCTACAGAGGAGGTGGCGCGTGGACTCGGAGAACGGCTAGTTTAGATGCAGTACAAGAGGTGGTCCAGGGATTCGGAGTCGGTTTCGTAGGTCATACCGGTGCCCTGCGGTCGAGATCGACCCTTACAGCGATTAAGTGGCCGCGGAGAGGAAGTCCCGGTAGCGGTGCTGTCGTGACGGTGGTCTACTGGGTTGGATCCGAGTCCGTGGTTGGGAAAGGGTCCCCGGCAAGGGTCGGGGTAGGTGAGACCCTGCTGTCTGCAACCTTTGGGTGCCCAAGCAGTTGGGCGCGTGTGGGGTTAACCCTGCCCGCCTTCCGAGAACAAAGAGAGTGGTGAGGACCACTCGGGAAACTGGCTAAGCGCCAGCATGCTACCGTTATGGACTCTCCAAAGCGAGTCATCGATGTTCGTTGCTACAGGCTACGCAGCTAACCTTAAGGGTGCGATGTGCACTAGCCCCATTCTGGAGCAATACCGGCGTCATGGTCGCATTTTTTCCGCAGTCAAGTTCGCAGATTGTGAACAATCCTCGGTACTCACTTTACGTAATTTATGTTTAGTCCCTTACTGTCAGAGCTGTCAGATCAGTGTAACACGCTAAATAAAATTTACACAAAAGGCAATTTACACGGAAAACGGCATCAGCCCCACACTACTCTATCCTTGTTATTAGAGTGTCTATTTGTTGATTATTTATCCCGCTATGGTTTAGATGAAAAAAAAAAACAACGGAGTAGACGGTAAATATTATCGTCGCACCACCAAATCGAAGTCGTCGCTAGAAGCACTTGCGAAGTTGCAGCTGCGAAGTAAATTTGAATCTATTTTTTTCTGTTGCGCATCATTAAGCTAATTAAGAGCAACAATATGCACTAATCCAAATTGAGTTGCGACATTTCTAAGTAGGTTAAAAATCAATTTTCGCACGTTCGGTCACTTCGTATTTCGACCAAAAGCATAATATTTATTCAGGCTTGAGTGGCGCGAGAATGTGACTGCGCAACACTGAATACTTGCCCCGTCGTCCCCTAAACAACAAACTGTTTCAATTTGAGCGCATCTCTGCCATTTATTTCCCACCGGGGGGCTACCGACGCGTGACGTGTGTGGTCGACGCGCAAAAAAAAAAACTGACAAGCCCAAACGGAAAACACCACGCGCACCGTCGCCTCAGTATGATTGGGCGATTCTGGTTTCAAAATCGACTATCCGAAAAAAATTTAATGAAATACAAAATATTTAATATTGCACGTTGTAAAACTTAATGTCGCAGAGTTTCTAAACTCTTTATTCGTTTAAAATTTGATAAAATGCAAATAAAATTTACCATCCCTGTCACCTATCTGTGAAATTATGTTTTATTGATCAGTGTTTTAAAATTATTCAATAATTTATCAACGAATTCTTCGAAAGCAAATTGCATAGTTGCCCAATGCTAACCAATCAAAACAAAACGTAAACGGCAGCGTGGTGTGTTTACCGACAGTGTTTTCCCGCAGCTTTTTTCACTATCGTCGCGCCATTCATCGTCGTAGTGTGTTGTGTGTTCTCGCGTAGTATTTTCGGAAATACGTGTTCCGCGAGTGTGTAATATTCGCGCATGGTCTCTGGTTGAACCGTAATAATACACGCGTGTAGTACCGTAATCAGTGGTGTAAAGCCAAGGTTATTGTGTGGACTTCCAAAGTTAGAGACAAAAAAGGTACACTAACGGAGAGTGTAATATTTACCTGCCCGCCACCAGCAGCTCTTCAACCCCTTCCGCATCTAGACTGCGCTGGGCATCTTCTTGAATCTGAGGACTGTTCGAGAGCACGCTTATTGCGTTGAAGCCTAGAAGATTAATCATCATAACTACATACTATTTTCGGCCAACATCTGTTGTGTGGACTAGTTAGTGCCATCCCCTCATCCTAACGCAGTGACAAAAATAATTGAATCCGCCTGTCTACAGCACAGCGGCCACCGCCATACGAAAATATTCCGCTTCGATTTGGTTCTGTTTTGGTCCGCTTTCGGTCGGTTGACAACAAGAGCAAGCGACCAGAGAGTAAACGACGAAGCGCCGCCGCGAGTTGCATGTGCTTTTTTTTGCGTCGAATCGAAATAAACGAGCCGCCTGCCGTCTGCTTCAGTTCCCCTTCGGAAAGTAAACACACACAAGGTTCCGTTTGTTTACCATCAGATTTTCTGTGATACGAGAGATATCGATATAGTGGGCGCCTCCGTGCCAGGAAGGACAGGTGCCTTCATCAAGGAGATCGGCGATACGCAGGAGAAGTGATGTAAGTAGGTTTTGTATTCTATAGATAATCATTAATCATTTGGGAATGGTAAGAAACGTAGTTTTGGGTGTAATTTGAATGTCGATTTGCGAAACTGGTATGGACAGTCGGATCCTTATAAGGTGATATTCCATCGATGCATGAAAACACTGTACCATAGCACAGAAACCTTACAAAAATCATAGTATTTCGAGTATCCCATAGCTAGATTTGTTTCCATAAATAGATCGACTCATGGAGGTTTGACTGTAGTATGCGTATGTATGTAATCCACGTTGTAATTCAAAAGAATGGAATTTTCCATTGAGTTAAAAAAATAGTTAATCTAGAAAGGTTTTTCTTGAAATAAATACGAGTATTAGCCCAGCGTAATTTTAACACTCACTTTTTAAGATGAAGTGATACAGACATTACTTGTAATCAGTTTTGATGTGCAAATCTCTCACTTATACAATCTGCGAAACTTTCCGTTCACAGGTATGTGGATAATCAAAATAAACAGTAATTATACGCGAAAAATGTATGTGGTGTTAACTTCAATTATCGCCGGCAAAAAAATTGGTCGTCAAAAGGAGTGTTGTGTGTTCGGACTGTCTAATAATGAGCATCGATAGGTATGCGAACGAAAAATCCCAAAAATAGATTCTCCCATTCATACAAAAGTGGTTGATGCAGATTTTGTTCGACTCGATTAAAGCAAACACTGACTGAAACGAAACCAAAAAGTACCAAGTATCGATGCAATGGCCTACTGATTGGTACCGTGTTTACCCTCAAATCTCTCGTATGTATATCAAACTTTGTAATCGTAACTAGATTAGCAGCTCGACTCTATTTACAAACAGCAACATGATCCACTGTTTGATCAAATGTTATTAGTGTAACACACCAGATTGATCCGGTTCTGCTTGACCAAACAGTTGGCGACTCGAATGGATTGTTAACAATAGTTTATCCATGGCCTTTTATTATGGGGATTATCGAAACTTAAGTACAAACGAACGCATCGTTACATGGTGTCAATGCTGGAGGAAAATCTTGGAGTTATTATGAGCCGGAACACCGTGTATTATGATGGCAATTCAAGCTGTAAGCTTAACATATTTAATTAGATTGTCGGTAGAAAACAAAACAAATGGTAGTTTAACAATTTATTTACATCATGGATAATCTCAAACGGTATAGAATTCTCGCCAACACTTAATTTCATAGTTCGAGTATCAGTTATATCAGAATGTCGGCTACAGAGGCACATTATCCTCCATTTGGGACATTTGTACCATCGCCATAATAAAAGACTATTTTATCATCTACTTGAGAGAAAGGGAAGGAAATTAGAATAAGGGAAGGAAACGGGCACTACCGCATAAGCACGTATGAAAATCAGCGGACTGTTATGGTCTTCTTGTTTTCTTACCCCGCATTAAAATTATGCTGCTGTGTTGAAAGATAGGTTGTCAGCTTGAGCCCTACGCTTGAGCCGCTGTTATGCTGGCTACGAAAACATTGCATTGGTGGGATAGGGATGCCAATTCCTTCATGAAAATTGGTTCAAACAGCGCACTGAAAAAGGCATATTGAAATCGAATAGTTATAACGCATGTATTCTGATGTATTTATATACAATACATTAAAATTTAGTAAAAAAGAGAGGATAACTACTCAAGAAGAATAAGAAAATTACTGTCAGATTACGTTATGGTTTACTAGAGATATCTACGTGCATCAAAAACATATTTCTCTTTGCTTTTCTATTTTCCACTAAATCTCCCACTCTTATTAGCTGTAAATCACGCTGGAGAAAGTTCTCCTGTAGAAATCCCGGAAGAAATCCCTGAAAGTCACAAAAGAAATCCCGTTCAGAATCCCTCATGTGATTCTCAAAGAAATCACGGAAGAAATTCCGGCTGGAAGCTACGCAGGACTCCCTGGAAGAATAATTGGAAAAATTCCGGCTTGAACCATAAGAGAAATCCCTCGAGGATGAATACCTGAAAGAGTCCCGCAAGATTCATTGAATGAACACAAAGAGAATTCTCTGAAACAAGCCAAGCAGCAACCTCTAAAAGAATCCTTTATAAAATCCCGGAAGAGATTTTTGAAGGAATTTCAGCAGTTCTCCCTGAAGATTTTCTCAAGCAATCCCGGCAGAAAACCCTAAATGAATTCCGGAAGGATTCCCTAAAGGAATTCTGGGAGTCATCTAAGAGGAATCTCAGCTAGAAACTCGACTGAAAGATTCACAGAAGAAATCCCGGGGGGAATTACTAGAGAATTTCCGGCAGAAATCCCTGAAATAAAATCCGAGAAGAATCTCGAAAGGAATCCCGGTATGTATACCTGAAAGATTTACACTAGGATTCTCTGAACATAATAGAAATCTTTGAAAATTCCAGGAGTAATCTGTGAAGTAATTCCAGTAGGAATCCTTGAAGAAATGCCAGTTAGAATTTCCGAAAGAATCCTTTCAAGATTTTCTTAATCAGAGATTACTTTATTCCTGATGGAATCTCGTAGAGAATGCCCGGTTGAATTCTTAGAGGAATCATGGCAGGAATCTCGGATGGAAGCTCAGCAGCTTTGCATAGTATTCGGAGCCGCATCGCAGTTATACGATACGCATACATTCTGGAGTTTTTGCAGCCATCATGGAACCTAAACCGCCATCTTGAATTCCAATACTCCTATAAATCCCTGAAAGAACCATAGAAGTAATCCCGGAAGGAATTATTGAAGAAATCCCTTGAAAAAAAACTCGGAAAGAATTTGTAAAGGAATCCCATCAGAAATTCCGGCACGAATACCTAAATAATCTAAGGTTGCCTGAAAGAATCTCGGCAGAAATCTATATTTTTTCATATTCCTTTTCGGGAGGAATCCCTAATGCAGGGCTGTTACAGGTGGCGCGAATTTTGCGTTTTTCGCGATTTTTGCGTTTCGCGCGGATTTAACGCGTTTTTTGCTAATTTCGGCGCGGTATTTGCGGAAATGGTTTTCCAATGCACTTACATGAAATATATAGACATTAAGCTCAACACAATCAGAAAAAAAGAACATTTTCAAATTGGAGTTATGCTAGCTTAGAGTGCTAGATAAATTGCACTGCACTAAACGCTAATTTTTTGAAAACAGAGAAGTTTCTCTTCTGAATTTCGTACCTCTTGATTAGACGGGCTTGGTGGTCTAGTGGCTACCGCTTCTGATTCGTATGCAGAAGGTCATGGGTTCAATCCCTGGCCCGTCCTTTTCATCCTACTTTGTATCTTTCTATCCACTTTCTCTCACTCTCTCTTCTCTACATATACAACTCATGTATATTCATATGTTCATAGCCATCGCTAGAACCAGAAACGAATTGAAAAAAGTCGTTTCCCTCCCTTCCAACTTCCACTCACAGCACAGTGTATATATATCGCCTATAAGTTATGCAACCAAAGCGTGCTGTGCCGCTTTACCTTATTCACCTTATTCACCACACAATCTACCACGAACACTATAAATAACCCTATCCATGGATCGCATCACCGACCCAACGGTGACTCACAGATCTCCCATCCTTTCCATCTAACAAATACCCCAGTCCGTGCGGGTTGTGGGACGCAGAGTGCTCTCGGTCTCTAGTAGCAACAACCAGTACACTCTAACATTCCTTTCCCTTCCCAGCTGACTATAAGGACTTGGCCGGCGCCGTTATTGATCAAATATGCATGAGCTGCTAAAATTGCACTTTGAGAATAAGTGGAATGTCCCAGCCCCTTATTCAGTTGGATCACAGTGCAACTGGTACCAGTTCAGATCAATCACGGAGGAGCAACCATTGACATGTATAGTCAGAATTGATCGTTTTTTTTTTTTTGAATTTCGTACCTCTTGAAGTAATTTCTGTCTTAACCTAAACATCAATTTTTGTCTTAATTTTTGGATAGAATTTATTTGGACGGAACTAATTAAGTAATGTCTGAAATTCGAAAAACACTGAATCATGGCAAGATTTCTGCAAAACTTCCTAGAATTTCTTGGTGATTCTGGAATCTGTTTTTTTTTTCGGAAAATTGCAAGTTGACGTCACTGGAAATTTTGGATAAAAATTTAATTGAATTTTGTAGTTAAATAGGCTCCTAAAGTCCTATCGGGATTCTTGTTTTAAACCACAATATATGGTTCAAGAATACACATTTACTAATTTTTTGACGTTTTTTATTAACCGCAGTTGAAAATATATAATTTTTATTTTTTTAGCCTTTTGTCTCGTTCCTAGCTTATAACACATACTTTGAGTGATTTTTTTCACCGTGTATGTCAGATAGGAACATTTTTGAAATCCCAGAGCTCAGTCACACAGGTTGACCTCAAATGTCAAAGTAGAGATATTTACCATTTTACCTATTTCGAATTTTCTCATTATTCCTTCGGTTTTCAAGTTCGAGTCAAGTACAATTCCGATTAGAATACCATGCTTGATCGTATTATTCAATATAAGCGAGATTTCGTCTTTAATTTTAGGACCCTATTAGTAGAATCTGGGTGTGGTGTGGCCAGAAACTCTTATCATAAATTTCTAATAAATTAATACTTCTCTACATACCTTTTGCTCAAAGGTAAGAACATTTGCCTGACATTTTTTTATGAAATGGTTCCTTTTTAATCTCCCTTAGATTTTATTCCTATTAGTATTGGTGACTTATTTAATCAAAAGAATACGTTAGAATCAATTACAATTTTTTATCTTCACAAAAAATCTGACAATTTCCTTGCAGTTCTCTCGAACGATCTTTTGGGACTTTACTACAGATTTTAGTGCAGTATTTCTACCATAATGTTGGATATTATTATTTCAAAAGATTCGTCAAGAATGCTCCTTTTTGGAACTGTTTCAGGGAACAGGAAATTCCATTCTCGTAAAATAGTAGTCACCCTGATTGACCAGCAATCAAAGAACTATTTATTTTTTATTCCAATTGAAAAAACCTGAATGAATCCACCTATGGTGAACAGAACCCTTCTTACACTTATTAAAATTATTGTTGTATTATTCGTATATATATGATTGTGATTTTTGGGTGTAAGAAGAGTAAAAAGGAATTTATTGCGATAATTCCCAAATACTCTTCAAAAGAAATCTCGGTAACTAAATGTCCCATGAAAATAAAATTCAATACAATTGTACGAGGATGTTGTAGCATTTATTTGATGCTAAGAGAGCCCGAATCGGTTGACAGACGGCTGAGAAATTTATTATGATACATTTTATCAAAAATCTCTCAATAGCGTAAATTTTATTATTCCTAAGTACTCCTCGAAATATATCTCGAAAACAAAATGTCCAAACGGAATGAAATTCAATAGCATACTCCTAGGATGCTGCACATTTCATTAGCTTATGGGAGAACTCAAATCGATTGACACACGGCTGGTCAATTTATTATGAAGCATTTTGTCACAGACCTTTTAAAAAGTTAAGTTGTATTACTCCAAAGTACTCCCCGAAAGATATCTCGGTTACAAAATGTCCAATCGGAATGAAATTCAAAAGCGTTCTTCTAGGATGCAGTAGCTTTCGTGTCGGGCCTTAAGAACCCGAATCGGTTGATAGACGGCTGAGAAATTTATGGTGATACACTTTGTCAAAAATATCTAGAATAATTAAGTTGTACTACTCCCTAGCACTCTTTGAAAGATATCTCGGTAACCGAACGTCCAATCAAAATAAAATTCAAAAGCGTTCTACTAGGATGTAGTACCCAGGTAACCACTAAGCACTGTTCTGAGCATTATAACGGCCATTAAATAGCTTTTCAGTGCTAAAGAGCTCTATATAAGCATTCCTAATGCTTATGGGCACTATAACCAGTAAGAACTAAATTAAGCCCTGTAAGCCTATATAAAGCCTACAAGCTGTAAAGAAGTTTGTCAGTGCTGTCACAGGGCTTGGAGCGCATGACGTTTATATCAATCAAAATAGATTTCGACCAAAACAGACTCGTCGATATGGACCAGTAGGTCTGTGCCAATAAGGGAGAGAAAAAAAAAAAAAACAGACTCGAGTCGGTCATGATCAATACATTTTAAACACCCATGTCGGACGGGATTGGCGGAATGGGATTTTTTTGTTGTTGGAATGTTTATCGGAATGGTGTTGTTAAATAGATAATGGAATCTGGTTATCTTGATTGTTCCATTTTTTTTTTCAATCAAGGCAAACTTCAGCTCGTTTCCCTCTTCTTCTGAAACGTTTCCCGACCATTTATATAAACATTGCTTAATTGCTACGTTCATCACCACCAAGCTTACCACTGATCCTCATCCCATATCATTTTCAACCTTCGAAATGCCCAAACTATTTTGTTTTTCATGGTTTAAATACTAGTTTGATCACACCATTCCCATGGTGCGTTGGTGGAGCAGATGAGAAAGGCAACGGACTTGGACTTGATCAGGAACTCGGAGGACAACAGCTAGAATCTGGATGAAGTAGCAAGAAAGCAACTTCAATGGAAGCGAAGGAAGTTAGAAAAGAACAGGAGATAAACATTTTTTTTTCTTTTTTCTTTGTCTCACTTTTGACAAATTTCGCTCCAGAGACTTGGTACGATATTTTAAAGTTGGCCGTATATCAGCCGAATAGTTCGCCAAAAGTGGCTTTGAGCAGCTCTATAAGAGGATATAGAACCAATTAGCTCTGTTAGCCAGGTTCTACATTCGACTATAGAGCCGACTTAATGCCATTTTTACGGCTTAATGGTTACTTGGGTAGTTTTCGTTTGGGGCCTTAAGAACCCAAATCGGTTGGTAGACGGCTGAGAAATTTATGGTGATACACTTTGTCAAAAATATCTAAAATAATTAAGTTGTACTACTCCCTAACACTCTTTGAAAGATATCTCGGTAACCGAACTTCCAATCAAAATAAAATTCTATAGCGTTCTACTAGGATGTAGTAGCTTTCATTTGCTTCCAAGGGAACTCAAATCGGTCAACAGACGGCTGAGAACCGTGAGTGACATTTTTTTATAACATACATACATACACACACACACACACACATACACACACACACACACACTCACCCCGAAGTAGTCGCTTCTAGTGGAATCCGGGGGAAGCAGGCACTGTAGACCTTGGTGGAGGTTAGAGGCGTAGGGTTCAGAGTTCTCTTCTCTGTTCTGAGTCCCTCACGAACTGGCACGCGATGGACGAAATCGGTAGCACTGGTAGCACACACACACACACACACACACACACACACACACACACACACACACACACACACACACACACACACACACACACACACACACACACACACACACACACACACACACACACACACACACACACACACACACACACACACACACACACACACACACACACACACACACACACACACGCACATACAGACATTTGCTCAATTCGTCGAGCTGAGTTGATTGGTATATGTGACTCGGCCCTGCGGGCCTCGGATCGAAAGTCGGTTTTCCAATGTCTTTGGTTTTTAGAGTGTAGAATTAGCATCTAAGTTAAAATACACAAAAATAAAAACTAAAAAAAAACTTGGTTTTTCTAAATACCGGTTTTAATAATTCACAATACAATACAGTTTATTTCCCATTTATTTTCTTTACAAACTACACAATTAACATTTATTAACTAAAACTAAAATACAATTTGCGGCCCCTGACCGTCTATCGACCTGGCTGATATTGTTCTGCCTGTGTTTTCTTTTGAGGCTATCGACCTCCCAAAGTGCATTTCTTCTCCTAATCCTACACTATCTAGCAATCTATACTGGTAGTGGTGATATGGACCTTGATATGGACCTCCTATTAGTATGGTTAGTGGATCCATCATGTGGTGGTAGCACAACGTGATCCACATATCAGTATCGAAGGGGGATAGTCAATGGGATTCGTAGCACTTCGTAGTACCGTAAACTGGGGTGTAGTTGATCAGTGGGGTGAACCTGATCACTCAATTACCTACGGATATCGACTTTCAAGGAAGTTATTATTCCATTTTAATGTTACGTCATTGGATTGCGAATGGTTAAAATATAATTGTTGCTTCCTTGAAAGTCGATATCCGCGGGTAATTAAGTGATCAGGTTCACCCCACTGATCAACTACACCCCAGTTTACGGTACATACTAGACATACTACCCCTCCCTGAAATTACGGAATTTCTGAAAACAGAAATAAAACCTCTTCGAACACAGGATGGGCGGCGTGTTGATCGACCTAGACAGTTTGGGTTTCTTCAGGAGGTTGACACGTTGGGGACAGAGGGCATATTTTTTCAACTACGCGTGTTGACAATCCTGAAGCGGTCTTCAGTGTTACAACCCTAACAACGCCGTCTGCCCCCGGGTGGACCCCCTGAATCCTACCCATTTGGTGGTGGCATGTTATCTTCCTTGATCACCACGAGTCTTCCAACTGATATCGGTACAGCTGGTTTCCAACGCTTCAATCTTCCTTGCAATTGAGAAAGGTACTCCATTCTCCAGCGATTCCAAAATAACTGCAGCTTCTGTTGGATCAGTTGAAATGGGTACATCGGTGTAATCGAGATCTGGAAGCTGTTGTATAGTGGCACCGATGATAAAATGGCCTGGCGTGAGGGTTCCAAATCGGTTGGGTCGTCCGTCATAGATGTTAACGGCCGAGAATTTAAACAGGATTCTACTTGAGCGAGGAGAGTACACAGATCTTCGAAGAAAACAACTGTATCCCCTAAAACCTTCAGAAGGTGTCCTTTGGCTGGCCGTACCGCTGCTTCCCAAAGCCCGCCAAAATGAGGCGCGCTGGATGGATTAAAATGCCAATTAATGCCTTCCTCGGTACACTGCTTCACCATTTCCTTCCGATGAGCGTCGCTACGTAGAAGTTCCAACAGTTGTCTCAGCTGGTTTCGGGCACCCACAAAATTGGTCCTATTGTCGAAGTAGATGTCTGTACAGCGTCCTCGTCTGGCAATGAATCTTCTTAGTGCTTGCAGAAACCGGTCGGTTGAGAGATCCGTCACTTACTCCAGGTGAACTGCCTTCGTACACATACAAACGAATAGTGCGACGTATGCCTTAATCGCAGTTTTTCGTGGACTAACATTTTTGGGTTCATTTAAATATTGCGTAACGCTAAGGGGGAGAGAGGGGGTTCAGCGCTGCGTTACGCTTCATACAATATTTCAAAATTTCTTTGTTACGAGAGGGAGGGGGGGCGGTGTTTAAAATTGACCAATTTTGCGTTACGTAATATTTGAATGAACCCTTTAAACTCTGATGTGGAAGTTGCATTTTAAGTCATGGATTAATAATTGGTCAATTCGGTTTCAACATTAGAAATGATCTTCATCTGGAGTGCAAAAAAACATGAATAATTGAAAACCTCAGGATTTTTATGAGTTTGAGTCATCAAAATCATACATTTTTGTAATGGCGCGGATTTGATGACCTCGACGCGGTATTCAAATGGCTTGGCGCGGATTTTCCGGTTTCCAAATAACTTTTGTATTTAACAGCCCTGAGAATACTTGAAAACTTGGAGCTTTTGGAATCCCCAGAACAACATTCCAAGGGTGTGGTGTGGCCAGAAAATCATATCATCTTATTATTTCTAATAAATTAATGTTTTTCTACATACAGTTTGCTCAAAGGTCTGAACATTTGCCAGAAATTTTCTTCCCGGGATTCCTTCAATGATTCTTCCCGGAAATCATCATTTTTTAGGGTACCGTCAAGGCGCCATTCACCGTGGGGGCTCCATTCACCGTGTGCCTTCGAATATTTTTTCATTATTTCCATATTATGATTGAATGATATGACAATTTATCTTCAATTTCACCATTACAACACTTATATATTGTTACCATGCCAAAACGCTCATTAGTAACATTTAAAAATATCATTTTGACACTAAAGTGTGTTTACATGAAGCGGGTTTCTGCTCGTTCACTGCATTCATAGTGAAAAAACGAAAACTGCGCTAAGGTGATTTAAGCGATAAACTAAATGTAGTAACGTTTTTATTCCACCAAGAAGCAATAAAATTCACATGGTATGTATTTTGCATTAACGACGTAAGTTTAACAAGAAAGTACGATTATTCGTACTTTTTAATTGAAACAAAAAGGCACGGTAAATGGGTACCCTAAAAATCAATGGTCTCCATTCACCGTGCCCCATATTGTCCCATATATCTAGAAAAAATCGAAAATTTGAACATTCGTTTTTCTAATAAAATCTTGCAAGTTATTACTTAAAACGAATTTAAACGAAGAAAATTCCCTTGGCTGGGTTGTTTTGATCATTTTTAAACTAAGTAGAATAAAATTTCTCATACACGGTGAATGGGTCCCTACTACCACGGTGAATGGTGACCTACCACGGAATTAGGCGACCCTATTTCCCTTTACTAATCGTACTATATCACCAAATTTTGTGAAAAATTTTCTACTTCTTAGGATATTGCTTTAAATTTAACCTATAATGAAGGCAATTAAAAGCGGCACCAACAATGTTTATAAGACTGGTGTCAAATGACAGCCCTTATTTGCCCCGAATCCTCTTAGATCCACGGTGAATGGTGCCTTGACGGTAGATTACTTTTCAGATTCTTCCATGGGTTATTTCAAGGGTTCCTCTCCTGAGAATAGGACAGATTGGTGAAGTACTAGATTTGTACACTCAGAATAAACAACATTTTAAATTTAAAAGTTCTGCACTTAGATTGTGACCAGTTGCTTTTGCACTTGGAAAATATGTGCAGCGCTATTGAATATTTGTCGATTCAATCATGATAAAATTTATGTGCGTCGCTATTCGTTTTCATTTGTTCGGTGCATAGTTTATATTATGTCAAATAATAAAATGATTTCCACGTGGGATTCGCTGATTAGCTTAAAAATATAAATGAATCCATATTTTGCGTCATCTACGACCAACTTTATTTGTAAAACTTAACACTTTACTTAACATTACATACTTTAGCTGTCAGTGTCTGTATATAGCACGTCGTCACTGGAAAACTCACGTCAAGCTTCCGCTAGGCTGTAATCCGGTCAAGAGGCACATCTCGCTGTAGCAGCTGCTTCCGGCAGCTCCCGAATCGTTTTCGAGTGCGGAGGAGAAACAGTCGACATTGCAGGATAATTCTAAAGAAAAAAGCAAAAGGGATGCATGAAGTTTGAAAAGGTTTTTAAAGTTAACTGCTTAAGTCTAGTACGCACTTGGTAAGAAAAGCACTCCAGAAAAAATCCCTCTAATTACCAAAGGAATTTTGACAACTGATTAGTATGGGAAGAAATGTCACTTTTCCTTGAGGAATAATTGAACGGAATATTTTTCCGCAAGAAAAGTGACAGCTCCATTTGATTTGCCCGGCAGGCGTTACGAGCGTTACACAGTTTCCATTTCTTTCCAGCTGCGGACCACTTAAGAAATTTTAACAGCGAAATCATTTCTTGACCGTTCCTTGGCCTATCTTTTTCCACAGTACTTATCAGGTGCGTACTACCCTTTACCTTCAAAAACAGCTAACGAATCGGTCCGCGACTGAATGTGTCTCCTTTGGCGCAACATGTTAGTTTTTTTGTTTGTTATGTTTGTGCTTGGCTTTTATTTTGACCGGGTTGCTTTTTATGTTGCAACACTCTAAATATATTACAGGAAGAATGAAATATAATAATGTAACTTTTAATTTTCATAAGTTGCACAGAGAATGATTTTTTTCTCTCTCGTTCGTAATCTATGTGCTTTCTGCACTTAAATTCTATCGGTGAATTAATTTGAGTGTAGTACCCGAATAAAACGGTATTGTAAAGCAATTATACAGTATATCATTTCCAGATGATTCATGCTATAATAAACTGGATTATAAATCAATGATACCAAAAATCATATTAAAGATTGCAGTAATCGTTTTTTAAGTTTCAATGATAGACCGAATGGGCTGTTAAGTATCGTTACCATTCAAAAATGCCTTTTTTCGCGAACAAAAATTTCATGATATCATACATGTAATAATCAGTTTATGATTAGTTTTACGATACACTGAATAATAAAAAATAATGGTGAAATATTTCATGAAATCTGCTTTGCCGACTCTAAAAAATGATACACCCCTGTGGACTTTCGCCGGATTCTGTCAACTTTGACTACCATTCAGTGAATCATTGTTTACTTTTTGCATTATTTTTTTGTAATTTCTTGTGCGTTTGGGATTCGATCGGTGGTTTTCGTTGTTGATACGTAGTTCCGCGCGCGTGCTATGTACTGGGCTAAAGTTAATTCGTGCTCGCGGGTGACTTAAACTCAATGATGTGCGAAGCGGGTGAGCAGGTGAAAAATATTACCCTGATGGAGGAGCAATCCGAGAAAACATTTCCATTCCCAAGGGAAGCACAGAAAATTCCGAGGTTCCGGCCGCTATACAATAAGTTAAGGTATGTAAGTTTACAAGTATTATCCGACGGTGGCTGCCTCGGTGGCTGTAACCTGCAAACAACAACTCCCGTTATGAAGATCATCAGTTCACGAACGCAGAAGTGATGGCACGTAGTTTCAAACTTGGTGGCAACCGCGTTTCATTCAAACGCAATCAATCA
>NW_026917206.1:0-25000 GCF_035046485.1 Aedes albopictus
CGTCTACCCCCGTTGGTTTGAACGTCACATCATGCAAACAAACGGGGTTCATTGTTTAATTTGAACTTTTAGTAACCCTGTGGACATCGAAAAACACACTGCTGGTAACCCTTTTTGCTGTTTTGTTTTGATTATGCGTTCCGTTTCACCGTTTCATGAGCAGAATGACGTTTGAACCATTTTTAGTTCGAACGATGTTCAGATAAGATGAGGTCAAACCAACGGGGGTAGACGGTATAAAAAATCGGTCTGATATATTCCACAAGGCATCTCTCATCATGTTCATACTCCTAAGATTTCAATCTGTAAATATTTTTCAAGATTTGATGTGTTTTTCAGGGCACTATCAAAGTTACCCCAATATGAAAATCTGATTTTCGCTCATACGGAAAACTAAAAGACACCTAAAATATTTAGGATTATCGAATCTTTCAATTGCAATTGATAACTGATAACCCAGTACTTGTTTTAAAAATATAAAACTAGAAGGAATACTGTTACATGGAAAAATATTGAGAAAATTCGCTGAAAAACTATCAAAGTTACCCCGTTTTACGGTATTTCCAATACCAGGAAATGTTTGATAAAATTATGCCTACAATCAAAATTGACGAGGTACCAATACATGCTTGCCTAGGCGGAATGATCGGTAGCAAATTGAGCAGCAATCCTGCAAACTTGAAACGTATGGTTCTATTTCTGTTAAATGGTCCATACAAAGGAAACAAAGAATTTACACGGATGCATCAAAAAGCGGAACCAATTGTGCGGTAGGCATCTACTTGGAAGGAAGCAGGAGAAGACTGCACTATAAACTAGAAGAGGAAACTAGCATAACATCGGCGGAGATAGTTGCTATAAGAATAGCGGTAGATCACATCGATGCAAATGGAATGGACAACGTTGTTCTACTTACCAGCTCAAGGGCTGCATGCGACATGCTGAAGAACGTCCAAGAGCAAATGCAGGGGTCAGAAATACTTGTGGAGATGCTCAACCTTGCAAGTAGGTGGAAAACAACTTTTCAATGGGTACAATCCACGTATCTATATACGGAAACGAAGTACCTGGCGAACTGGCAAAACTTAGACCAGTGGTGCTCATCCTGCGGCCCGCGGGCCGCATGCGGCCCTCCAAGCCTTGAGATGCGGC
Organism: Aedes albopictus; assembly: GCF_035046485.1. Classification (NCBI taxonomy): domain Eukaryota; kingdom Metazoa; phylum Arthropoda; class Insecta; order Diptera; family Culicidae; genus Aedes; species Aedes albopictus. The sequence continues at coordinate 1,153 of NW_026917206.1, forward strand.
CCGCGGAGTACTTTTCGACGTACAGAATATTTTTAACGATTTTTTGGAATAACTCGTTCACTTTCTTAAGAAATCGAACAAAAAAGTTTAGCTGATCAATTTACACTAATAAAATGTTAAAAATACAAAAAGAACAATCCGTTCCTGTAAGATTCGAACTCACGACTTCGAAATATTCCGGCGTCGTATAGCTAAGCCACAAAACCAGTCACGAAAAAATAGTTCTGGTGCCACTGTTGCTGAAATATCTCAAACAACTTTAGAAGAAATTCCTGGAGCAACAAAAAATATTCTGGAAGCTACAAACAAGATTCCAGGATCAATTGCAGCAACGCCTGAGGAAAATCTGAACATTAATCTTGAAGCAACTTTAAAAGATAATTTTTCAGAAACTGTCAGAAATAATTGTAAAGAATCTCAAGCAGAAAAAAACCCGGAGCATCTTCAGGATAAATTTCGAAAGCAGCATAGGAGCATTCCTGGAGGCACTTTGGGAAATATTTATGAAACATTCTGGTTTATGTTGAAGTTCATAGAAAACTTTAAGATATTTTTAGAAGACTTTAATACAAATGTTTAGCTACAACTCCAGAAGAGACTTATGGAAATACTTCACTAAAATCTTCGAGAAACTCCAGGAAAATTTCTAGATAAGCTTCAGGAAAAATCCGGAAGCTATTCTAGAAGAAATACTTGGAAAAGATTCATGAAAAATTCGTGAAGTAACTTCAGAGCAATTCCAAAGGTAAATCCAAGAAAAGTTCTTGGAGGCGTTCCAAGGGAATTCTAGAAAAACTAAAAGAAACTGCAGAAAATTTTCTGAATATGCTATTTCAAGATAATCTGTTAAAGAAATTTCTTGAAAATCTTCTGGACAAACTTCAGAATAAAGTTCAAAAAAAGATCCAGCATTTTTGGAGTGATTCAGAAGAAATTCATATTAAAGTTGCATGAGAAATTTCTGAAGTGACTTCAAGGCTATCTAGGGGCGACTCCTGAATTGTTTGTTTAAATTTCAATTTGAAACTCAAACATTTTTCTAAAGCAAGCCTATATGAATCTAAATTGTGTTTTGTTTTCCTCAAAATACAAAAAAAAAACTTGAAGTTCTGCTAAATATATTGTAGAACCACAGTTATTAGTCAATTTTTGTCACTTAACGAAAAATAAAAACTACATGAAGCAAGTTTGACCCTTACACAAGTTCTGAACGGTTTAGATTTCCAAAAAATGTGTTGTAAAATAGTTCTTTTTGTTGTTTTTGTTCATCGATATTCTATGCGGCCCACCGGTCGATCCCGAATTGTAAATTTGGCCCGCGGTATCCTTCAGCCTGAGCACCACTGACTTAGACTAACGAGAGAGTAAACTGTTGTCTACAACAACAGCAATACTCGTCTGAAAAGGGAAAACGATTCTATGAGATATAACCAAAGTCTATTCAACATTCTTGGTATACGAAAGTTGACATGCCCGGTGTGGACATCAGGCTCACAAATCGACCAATGGGTCACGATTTCTCCAAATTCTGGCTGTGTAGAATGAAACTTGTAGACATCGAAGAAACTGCTGAACACACAATATTACACTGTCCTATTTACGGCCATATACAATCAAACTTTAGTTTTGAACACAAATTTGTCTAGTTGAGCTTTATCAGACAAAACAAATAGAACTTAACAAGGAAGGCATCAAATTCGTGCAACAATCTAAATTAAAACTATGACAGTGAAAAATGACCCAGAACAAAAAGCAAACTGCAATTGGACATATGGCGTAATTTATGGATGTTCCCTTATGCCAAACGGAGTAGACCCCTCAAGCAGGCCTTGTTGATGGCGGCCAAGCCGGACCATGATAAACTCATGGCAGCTGCGGCAGCAGCAGAGCCCTTGACGCTGAATGTGCTGAAGTCTACCCAAAACGGCTCGAAAGGTGCGCTGGACGCGATTACTTACGTCAAGCGAGGCAGCCATCGGGTGATGAGCTACCAGGTGGCGTTCGCAAGGCCGGAAGTTTGTTAACCCCGAGTGTCGGTAAATCAGACCCCATCCAGGTGTCCCGGAAAGCTGGGTTGGGTTGGCCTGAAAAGGCTCGCCTGACCTGGATCGAACATAGAGTAGTGACCATTGGTAGGTTCTCAACCATCATACGTTACGGCGGTAAGGTTAAAGACGCCCCCAGGGCCCTAATGAATAGCAAGAAGAAGAGGAGGAAAAGTCAACGGAACCGAAGCGTATGGACACAAGGCCAAGGAAAAGTAAGAAGGTAGGTACCAAGTGCGAGAATCAGAGCATCAAGACTGAACAGTCAAAGTACTGCACGCACAAGCTTATAGGCGATGAGGAACGACGTCAAGCTCGTGGATCTGGGATCCGACTTTCACAATATGTATTAGACGTACTCGTACAGGTGAAATGTACTTTTCTTCCGAGGGAAAATATATTTCACATATCATTTATGCCCAATGTCCTTTATGTCAAACGTCCTTATGCTGAATGTATTTATGCCAAACGTACCAGACCCCTTTAAGCCTAGGTCTTGGAATAGGAAAGCCATTTCACGGGAGCGGAACAGTTGGCATAAAGTCATTTGACATAAGGTCACTTGGCTTAACTGTCATTTGGCATAATCGAAATGCACCCTTCTTTATTATTCCAAGTGTCCAGTGTGCCAAATAACCATTATGCAAAATGAACATTATGCTAAATGACCGTTATGCCAAATGACACAAACTCTCTTTCACAGCCAGATCTTGCTACACTGAAAAAATTTTTCACTTTGTTTCCCTATAGGGACGCTAACCATGCCAAATGTCGATCTGGCTAACGTCGGTACATAAAAAGAACTTTTAGGCAACTTGCATTTAATTAGAGATTGATCTATGGTCAAAAAATATTGAAAGATTTGTTTACCGAACACTAACATCATCTATTTCCTCATTTCAGATGCAACATACGTTTCCCAAGTACAAATATAAAGATCCAGTTCGAGAACTTGTACCACAAAAACAACTCCGAAGGACCTCGTGACCTGCTAGACACCAGCTGCGGACCGTACGCTGCCAGTAGCAGTACCATGCAGGTCAGCGGCAATGGTTCGTCCAGCAACATCGATTTGCATCCCGCCTCCATATCCACATCCAGCAGTACCAGCATGTACGCCCCGCTTAAGATCTCCATACCGCCCGAACCGCCCAGCTCGTCATCGATGGAGCACATGGATTTGAGCGGCCGCATCCGGGACAACGGCAAGAGTCCGTACCCTTCGCCGACCGGTACCATCAGTGCTGCCAACAGTTGTCCCACCAGTCCCCGCCAAGGCTATCACGATTTCTCCGTCTACACGTCGGGCCACATGGGTCCGGTGGGCGGAATACTCGGTCACGACCTCGGCGGTTCCGGCGGTGCCCATCTGGCGTCGAGCAGCAGCGGAAGCGTCGTCGGCAGCCACAGCTTTAACGATTTCCAACCGCCGGCCACGTCGCAGTCGCTGGAAAACGAAAAGCCACCCTACAGCTACGCCCAACTGATTGTGCAATCGATTTCCGCCTCGCCGGAGAAGCAGCTGACGCTATCTGGAATCTACTCGTTCATCTCGAAGAACTATCCGTACTACCGGAACGGTGCCAACAAGGGTTGGCAGAACTCTATCCGGCATAATTTAAGCTTGAATCGGTGAGTTTGGGCAAGTTCTTGATCCCTATTTCAAAGTTTTAATCGATTATCCCATTTTTTTCTCCAGCTACTTCATTAAGGTGCCCCGCTTGCAGGACGAACCGGGCAAGGGAAGTTTCTGGCGTATCGACCCGAACAGCGAGCTGAAGCTCGTAGACCAAAGCTACCGCAAGAGACGCCAGCGGGGAAGCCAGTGCTTCCGGACGCCGTACGGTATGCCCAAGTCGGCGCCCGTTTCGCCCACCCCGATGGATCCGGAAAGCAGAGAAGGCTCCCCGCTGCACGACATGCTGCTCCAGTCGGCGCCCGGTTCGCCGGGACAGGTTGCGGCCAACGCGTACGTTCACAGCAGCACCGGTACCAGTGTGGCAGGCCATCCCGGGCAGGAAGGTGAGTAGTCGATTTTGTAGTCGGCAATGGGGTGTGTTGGAGTGTGAAAAGTTAGGATTAACTAGCTGTCCCCGGCAAACTTTGTCCTGTCTACTGGGTTTTTTTACGTTCAAATTCAGGTCCCCGTCGAGTCCCCGCTCAAAATGTTTGAAAGATCGATTTTCACGCAGCTTCCAGAGTTCATTACCAGGGGTATCATTTATCTTCTGCCAAAGGACCAAAACACAGCAGATCCAGCAAAGTACAAACCAATAACGTGCCTTTCGAGTCTAAGTGCTGTCTAAGGGTGTCGCAAGAACACGCAAGTCTGCAAAGATCAGGTCATTATAGATGCAGTCATTGTGGGTCAAGCCACCGAAAAGCAGAGGAATCTGAGCATGGCGAACATCGACTAGGTACAAGAAGGCGTATGACTCAGTACCGCACTCGTACCTTCTTAAGATACTGCAGTTGTACAAGGTAGACTATGTCTACCAACTAAAAAGTGGTGGAAGGAGTACAATAATAACCCACACCTTCTTTTGGGAGGACCTGAAGCTGTTTGCGGAATCAGTACAGAAGCTACATCAACTGTTGCAGCTTGTGACGGTGTTCAGCAACGACATCCGGAAGGAGTTTGGAATTGATAAATGTCGGTCAGTCCATCTTTGTCGGGGGCAAGTAGTGGAAGCCAGCTGTTTCCGTGTCAACGATCAGAAAGAGATTCGGAATATGGAGAACGAACTGCAGGGCAAGTTCTTGCATCGTGTCAACTGTGTTCTGAGGTGCTTTCTGTCAGCCGACAACAACGTGAAGGTGATCAACATGTTTAGGAAGAGGCGTCACCAATATATAGGCACTATGTGTTTCCCTGATCCCGCAGTTGCGGCCAAATTTCGTAGAAAGCCAGAACCGCCATGAAATGTACCGCACTGTTTGTGAAGCTGACCACGGTCACAGCGACCTGCATCTGGCGCAGGAGGTTTGCCAGCTAAACTGCGACATCAAGACATGGAGACGAGATGATCGTAGCGTGGAAGCAGAAGGAGTTGCATGGGACGCATTCCCATCAACTGGAGCTCGAGCACATCGATAAGGCGGCGTCGAACGCGTGGCTGGTGCGGGGTGACCTCTTCTCGGAAACAGAAGGTTTCATGGTAGCCATCCAGGACCGGGTAATTGCGACGAAGAACTATCGGCGGTACATATTGCACGAAGACGAAAATCATCGCTATAGGAAGTGCAATTCAGTAGGGGAAACGATCGAACAAGTCGTTGCAGGCTGTTCAGTGTTAGCTGGGTCAGCCTACCTCGATCGTCACAACGAAGTTGCCAAGATTGTGCACGAACAGCTTGCTTTAAAGCACAACTTGGTCGACAGATTTGTACCCTACCTACTATAAGTATCAGCCGGACCCGGTTCTGAAAAATAGTTGCATAAAGCTGTGCTGCGATCGCGAGATCATTACGGACGTCCTCATTGTGCCAACCGGCTCGACATGGTGGTTTACGACAAAAGGATGAAACGGGTAACTCTCATCGACATCGCTGTACCATTAGACCGTGCCTCTGGAGCCGACCTACTGATACCGTTAGACCATAATGTCTAATCAATCAACGTTCTCCGGCAAGATAACCAAGTACCACGACCTAGCGATGGAGTTGGAGCAGATGTGGCACCTGGAGGACGTCCGTATAGTTCCGGTTGTCCTCTCGGCAACCGGAGTTGTCCCTAAATCTCTCCTAAGTTCCCTAGACGAGCTGGAATTGTAGAAGAACCTGAACAGCATACTGACAGCGGTGATTCTTGGAACCTTAGGCGGTTCCTGAACCATCACAACTGACAGTACATCCGAAGCAGACCCTTTAGCATATAATCAAACCGGCTAATGAGATCCACAGAGCCTAATCCCCATTGGCATTCCGATTGCCCGGGGTAGGTGAAAGTTCCGGCAAACTTTGTCTTGCGTACTGTGTTTTATGACGTTTCAAATCTCTCGCCAAGTCCAAGTCCCCGTTCAAAATGTTTGAAAACCCGATCTTCTAGTCAGCTTATCGTCATCCAAGTGTATATTGTGAGATTTACACTGCTTATACCGGCAGACCCTATGGCTACAGCAGTAAATGCGTGGGTATTCAGCATGACCATGCTGAGGGTGATGGGTTCGAATCCTGCTCGGTTCGAAACAGCGTCAAAATGTTACAATCTTGCTCTTTGCCAATATTCTTCCTTCTCTATCAAAATTCAAAATGTATTTGTGCTTCACTCCTATATTAGAAAAACCTATATTTTCAGTTTCTATATTATAATTAACGTTTTCTGTATCTCTTTTTCGTCCTCTCTAGAGCATAACATCTATTCGATGGTTTAAGTTTGCTTTTTGTTAAGTACTCGTCGTTTCTAGAGATCTAAAATAGCATTTATTTTCATCGTCCTCATCGTAAGGTATGTTTTTCTTATTCTTTTTCGCATTTTATTCCTCACAATTCACAATCATTTCGCACAAGCAATTGATTACATCACGTTTACGTATCACACCTCACTTTAAGTAAAAGCAAACCGTATTGTGGGATCCTTCCCTTTTTTCAGATTTTCTGGCAAAACAACCCACCAAACGAGTTCATTCGGAATCTGTTGGAAAATTGTTCAAACAACATCTACAACAACAACAACAACAGCAGCAACAGCAACAAACCATTACTGCATCAACCGTAGTAGCAGCTTCCACAACATCAGCGGCCCCGGCGGCAGCTGCAGCTGCACCGAACCTGTAGACAGGCAGACCGACACACGAACGCAATCGCAGTGAGATTTTCCATCACCTGGTTCCGTTTCCGTTCACAATACCGCGCGTAAGTTATAAAGGGAAACAAATTTTATTGATCATAAAGAGTATGTACACACGTATATATTAGTGCTACTACCAACACAAACACACATATATACATACATTATAATAACATTGTAGGTAAAATCAAAATACGAACAAAACCGCTATTGTGTTCGTATTTAATATATAAATTGTTATATAAGCATAAACTGGGAATACAAAAACACAAAACCACTTTGATTAACGATAAAATACAAAGTAAAACCAGCTGGAAGGATAAAGTTGTCACAAACAATCTAGTTTGTAAGAGTTTTGACTAATGCAGAAATTATTCTATTTAGTAGAAGTGCTTGTTGTACAATGTCGATGTCGTCGTCGTCGTTTTTAGTCTAAATAAGCCTAAGGTGTTTCCTCCCAGGTTCTCTCTCTGCTGCGCGTGGCGCGTTGTGTTTGCACTGGATCTGTTTGCGCGGAAAAACGGAACTGTGTCGATTCGCTCTCGTTTGTTATTTCCCTGAGAGCAATCGGATTCCGTTGTTTTCTTCTGTCTCCCAAAAGCTATGAGCAAACGAACAAACTAAGGTCAACTTCTTCAGGTACTCAGTGGAATTGATGGCGTGTGCTATGTAATAAATGGTTATTTGATGTTCATTTCGTGAACCAAAATTCTCAACACTTCTCTAGAAAAAGGACAGAAACGAAAGAGTGCGACACAAAAGCATACCGGAAAAAGCATACCTTTCAAAGCCTAAATGATCGATGAACAAACTGGTTTAAAAGGAAACCGGAAGAACAATAGAGAAGAGAGAGCGTCGCAGGAGGTACGAACAAAGAACTCACAGATTGTAGAGCCACTACACATACAAACAAACAAACAACACATCTAAACAAAGCAAACTCACTCACACTTACATTGGATCATTTTTGATTGTTATTAAAACTCTGTTGGGTTCGTGAAGCTCTGCTGTGCGAAGATTTTGTGTCAGCTAAAACAATCCCAAAGCCTTTTGGTTTCAGTTCGGTCTAATCCATCCGATGAGAGAAATAATCTCAACGATTTTGAGGATTTTTTTTTTGTTTTCCGTCTACCTTCCACACTAGTTTTAATCAGTGATGGAATTATTGTTCTCATCATGAAGCAATTCGCGAGTGAAAAGCAAACACAATATGATTCCGAGAGTAAACATTCGCACCCGCCTGCTTCGTGAGTAAGAAAAGCAGGACTGCCAGTCGTTAAAATGCGTTTTCATCGAAATGCAAAAAGCTCAGAGAAGCTTCTCGAATCACAGGCAAGTGCTTGTCGGCTTCGTTTATTCGCGAGAAAACAAGCGCGAGTATTCTCGGGGCCCCGTTGTTCACAAGTAGGTTTGTTTTGGTTTGTGTCTGCTCAGCTGCAATATTCATCATTTTCCATCCCTGGCATCAATACTTTCCAACCCCGCCTTTTATGGCATTACTTAGATAAGCGAACTAGTTCAGCTCCCACTAGCTGCCTAATGCTCGGCTGCTATTCCTGAAATCTCCAAACTGACGCCGCCGTGGCCTTTATGGATACCTAATACCACATTAATTAATTAATTCTCTGTGCTAATACCTGATACCCCTGGTAGGTTACCGAGCTCCTGATACCCATGTATCTCAAGCGGAAACAACTCTGTACACGTTATCTGGCACCGCTTCCAAAAGTGCCTTTATCCAGCTAGCAGTGCCTCGGGTACCTCAGGAAAGAGAGATAATGAGGGATAATAAATATAGGATAAGAATATAATCCTGTTCAAGAAACTATGACATAAGCAAATGCATCAAGGAGTAGAGATGTGAAATGTAAAGACCGTCGTTATAGATAAAGCTAAATCATAGTAGGCGCCTAATTAGGATTCGAATGTGAACGTCAGCTTGTTGGTTAGCTTAACGTGTTTCAAAGAAAAATGTGAAGTGTTTTGAATTGAAAATGAAATCATTTACTAAAACGATCAAAGAATATTTTGATCACCACACTGATTATTCTCTCCTCTTAGTAGGGTCGAGTGACACTGACGTGTATCGGCGGATATGTTATTATCGCCGCCGCCTTCCATCCCTAGCGAAGCCTTAACCCTTTCAGGACGGTTGGGTCATTTGCACTTCGCTGACGCGTTCTACAGCAGCGAGGTTGGTGAAAAAAGTCGTCCCGAAGGGGTTAAAGTAGGTTCCCGTCCTGTATATAGCTTGGGTAACTAACTGGATTTCCATCCTGGCTCAGATTAGCGCTGGAGCACTAGGAGCATAGGCGACTATTTCTTTGGCACAGAGGGATAGCGACTTTAAGGGGAGTTTGCAAACATTAATTCTAATGCCAACAATAAAAGAGAGCGTGAGAGGTGGCCTGGTGAAATCGACGTCAGAGGAAGCGCAGATGAGTGGCACAGACTTCACGCGGGCACTGAAAAACAACGGGAGTGGGCTACCAAAGATGTTGATAGTCGCTGAGTAACTCGACGAGCTGTACACCACCAGGCGAAACAACAACAACAAAGACCATAAAACAGGGCCTGCTGAAACTCTGTAAGTCAGTGACTCTGGATAAGAAGTACGACCTTCTGGCCGAGGAGCGAAACACCGTCTATGTGCGCAAAGAGGAAAGATCGACGGAAACGGCTGGTTGTTGGCAGACCCCGTCCAAGGTGAAGGTAGATTATGAGCCCAGCGTGAATTCAAAACCATCGGAATACTCTCGCAGTATTCAAGAGGAATAACGAGAATCTATGACTAATCAACGGAGGACACTTCGGGAACTGGAAGATCAGAATCGAAGTGCTGATGGAAGAAAAAGGTCTGCTGGAGTGTCTGCAGACGGCTGTCGCTAATGAAGAATACGCAAGGGATCTTCCGGAAGACACTGTTGAGGAGAGGCAGCGACAGAAAAAGCTACTGGACGAGTGGATGGCAAGAGACGGAAGATGCAAGAACCTGTTAATCCACCGTTTAGCGGAAATCAGCTCGAGTACATGAAGGATAAATGGACAGCTAATGGGACGCTTGGAATGCATTCAGGTATGCGTTTGAAAGGGTCGGAATCGCTGGCGAGCTGTTTCTTTGAATCCAATTTCCAGCACTGTGACTCATGGAAGGAGAAAATATGAATTTTTTTCTGCTCCAGTTTGAGAAGATACTCCGCGAGATGAAAGCTGCCCACGCGATGAATCTAACGAAGTTCTGATAACTGCCTTGGAAACCGTTCAAACCGATCAGCTAACCCTCAAATATGTGAAGAAACGACTATTGGATGAATAGGTGAAGCGGTCCGGTAAGTGTTCGACAAACTCAGAAGACACTACTGGGGAATCTGCCTTCGAGGAGAGAAAAATTGGTTTCAAGTGTTATGGATGCGGACATTCAGGACATAAGCGAGCAGACTGCCCCGAAACTCGTCAGGTTGAGAAGAATGATCGAGAGAAGTCCGGCGGTAAACCTGGTCGCCGACAGAAGGCTGGAGCGAACATAAAAAGCGAGAATGAGGTGGCATTTATTGCGACGACGAGTATCAGTAGTAGTGGAAGCAGTGGAGCGTTAGTAGCAGCAAAGAATCGGAAGACTGAATGGTTCCTGGACTCAGGCTCTACTGACCACATGTTGAAGGATAAATCGTTATTTGAAAAAATAACATCCATTGAAGCGAAAGGTGAATACTGCCGTGTGCAGCATAGTTGTCCCATGTTCTATGGGAATTCCTATTAACATGGGACAACTATGCTGCTCACGGCAGAATATTGCTGTAGCAAAGTCGGGTCAAGTGATCGTAGCAGAAACTGCAGGCACCCGTGAGAGCGGATATGCTGGTCAACGGAAAAAAAAACAGCCGGCCATGGTAAACGAGGTGTTCTACGTACCGGAGTTACAGAGCAACCTGTTTTCGTGATATTAAGATGATATTACGTGATAATTTATTTGTGCTCATTCTGCGAATGGAGTGACGTGAGAAAAGTCGGAGTCGTATATCGAGGTGAGAAATCTCGACTCGAATAAGGTGACTCTCCATTTGATTTACACGGCGAGTCACTTCATTCGAGAGTGGATTCCTCATCTCGATATACGACTCCGACTTTTCTCACGTCACTCCATTCGCAGAATGAGCACAATTGATGATTTTAGTCACTTCACCGCATTCTACTTGCTGGAGGTCAAAGATGAAGTTCAGGAGGTGTTTGAACGTTAGCATGCATGCTCAGGTGACAGCATATTTTTGGTGTGAAAATTGTGAAGCTCAGATACGACAACGGCGCACAACGGAAAGCTGTAGAAGATACATGTGCTCATTCTGCGAATGGAGTGACGTGAGAAAAGTCGGAGTCGTATATCGAGGTGAGAAATCTCGACTCGAATGAGGTGATTCTCCATTTGATTTACACGGCGAGTCACTTCATTCGAGACGGTATTCCTCATCTCGATATACGACTCCGACTTTTCTCACGTCACTCCATTCGCAGAATGAGCACAACAGTGAAACCTGTACAACCAATGATGATGTCGTACGAAACGGACGGAGAGGAATTGGTGGACGTGACAGAGATTGAGCAAGCGACAGAGATTTCTGTTCCAGAAGCTCCACAATTCGTGAATAAAGAAGCTATAGCGATGCTAACGTGGCAGCTGCCCTGCAGAAATGTCCACGAGGCATAGCAGGCGGAAGCGCAGAAGCTCCGGTAAGTTCCTAAATTTTATGGAACAAACTCAGGCGATCAAAGTTTCGCAAGTTCAACCGAGACGATTGATGATTCTGTTACCTACCTACCATCAACCATAGCTGAGCTGAGAAAACTTAGTGACTGGATGTTTTGGAAAGATTCCATTCACAGTGAGTTTGATTCCGTATGGAAAAATGGCACCTGGGAGCTGATGCAGAAGCTGCCCGGAAGGAACATTATCGACAACATGTGGGTGTTCAAGTTCAAGCGCGATGAATACCGAAATGGAATGTGAATCGTTACAAGGCACGGCTTGTAGCAAAAGGGTGTTTCGTTTGTCGGGTGAATATCACTGCGTCCTGATTTTAAAACTATTGTGATATACCCTTTTGCTGTGTGGCGCAGCTTACGATGGTTCGAATATTGCTAGCAGTGGCGTAGTACCAAGTACATTGAGTGGACGTGAAAAATGTATTCCTCAGCAGCTTCCTGAAAGAAGATATCTACATGCGCGTCAACCTGAGGGACTACCGAGCACGAAACCGGAGCTTGTCCGCCGATTGTTGAAATCGTTATACGGTTTGAAGCAGGCGCTATGAAGTTGGAACGAGTAGTTCAACTCGTACGTGCTGAATCTTGGACTTTGACGATCAAACCTGGATAGCTCTAGATTGAGTTTAAATAAGGGCGAAAGTGACATGATCGATTTTTCTTCATCGACCCTCTCTTCTTCATATTAAAGTGACAAGATGTTAGTATGGTTGTACTTTTTAGCCATAAAACGCTATAGGTTGGCATGCAAACTTGCGTCCAAACGTAAAAAAAGTTTTATAAAACTTGCATCTTGTCAGTTTAATTTGAAGAAGAGAGAGTCGATGACGAGAAATCGATCATGTTACTTTCGCCCTTATTTGAACTCAATCTACAGCTGTTCATACTGGAAGCCTGAGCGTTTCCAGGCAGACGACAGGTAAGTTAAGTGCCAGCAGGACGAGCCTCGTAGTTACCAGCGAGCGGTGAGTGGTTGGTTCTGGTAATGACGAACTAAAGTGGCAGTGGCGGGATCGCAAGGCTTGGGAGTTGACATCGTTGCCGCTAGGAAGCAGGATCTGTAAGACGAAACAGGATGAGCAAGAGAAAATGATTCAATTTAAGCGAGATTAGTGGCGCAAAGTTTCACACAACGATACGGTCTGGATTACGATGAGGTGATCGTCAGATGCGACGCGGATCAAGCAGGCGGACGCTACCCCGTGTCTGTGCAGATGAAGAAAGACAGTTATGTGGATGATATGCTGGTCGTTGCCTCCAATGACAAGCAATGTGATGGAATTGTGAAGATCTTGGCTAGAAAATTGCAACTTTTGTTGAATAACGCTTATTGCTTGAACCAAAAGGCATAGGGTAGGGCGGGGCAAGATGAGCACCCTAAGGATCACGTTGAGTTTATTGAAAGTGAACACAATTGTTCATAGTACCTCTCAGTAGTTCTTTTCTATATCATGTTTTCTACCACCCATAAACATGGCAGAGTTTAAAATTCACAATAAGGATGATTTATTTGACTAAACAAAAAAGATGTTTTGTGGTCAGTTCGAACATGCTACGGGGCAAGACGAGCACCTCTACGGGGCAAGAAGAGCGCATCATAAAAATCTCAATATTTTAACAATAAATTGATTATACAGTGATTGAAATAGTAAACCTTGTTTATAGCTATGGTTTCACGTTCTAAGATTATTTTTTTTTTTCGATTATTGAAAAAAAAATGCGGTTTTATAATACTTTATACAAAAATGACCCGAAAAACAATAAACGATTATAAGGTTGATTATTTTTAGGAATTTACGCAACCAAATAGTTGCAGAGGATACAGAAACCTATATTCGGCACTATTGAGTGGATTACAATAATTTCAAAATATTTTCTATATTCCCATCAGGGTTGCTTTACAGTAAGCTAGTAATGTTGGCTGATAACCAGAATTATGGTAAAAATTTGATTCTGACATAAAAACCTTATTTTATTCTGATGATTTCTTATAAGAAAATGCTAAAAATCCATGCTATTGACTAATTTGACGATATTTTTTAATTCGTTCGTTATGAAGTACCTTTTATCGGGTTTACAAACAGGATGAACTTTATTCTAAGGCCAGTAGTACACAGGGTCAAATATTTGACAAGAAAAGAACTCAAGAAACAACATCAGTTTGACACTAATGAAAATTTGATCGAGTCAAACAAGATGTTTGAGCATTGGTTTCTTTTCGGACAAATATTTGACCCTGTGTACTAGCAGCTTAACGGATTATGAAGCTGTTTGGGCAAAATTCCTTAAAAAGTAGTAAAACGGAGGGGTGCTCATCTTGCTCCGGGTGGCTATCTTGCCCCGTCCTACCCTACATCGACAAGCTGTTTGAACAGTTTAGACTTGCGGATGCGTAGATATCACGAATTCTTATGGACGTCGGCTATCTATCTACAGCAAAAGGAGCAGTTAAGAGGACTTCCGAACGAAAAGTTCTAGAGCCTCATCGGTGATTTGCTGTACACTAGGCCGTCCCTTATTTTGCAAAAATTGGAAATGTTATAAGTTCGTTAGTGGAAAATGATCGTTTTAGCTAAAAAATGATCGTGTCAAAATTTGAAGTTCGTATCTCAAGGCAAAGTGGTCCCTCAAGGGGCCTACACACTTAAAATAAAGTACCGTATTCAGCTGTTCTATTTTCGGTAAAAGTTCAGATTACCGAATGTTCAGCAATATATTACCGAAGTTCGTCAAAAAATTACCGAACGTTCGGTAAACTCCACTGAATCATCGGTAATGTTTACCGAACGTTCGGTAAAAAATAGCCGAACTTTGGTAAAACTGTGCTGAACTTCGGTAATCCGAACTTTTACCGAAAATAGAACAGCTGAACAAGTGACTCTAAAATAAGTGTGTAAAGTTGTCAAAAATTGTATGGGACCAAAAAAACTTGAAATTTTTTTCAACAAAAAAATACGCCTTTTTACTAAAACCGGTGATTTTAGGACCCTAAAGGGCCAAAAATGTGCTTAGATTTGCGATATCTCTACTCGTTTTTGAGTTATTGAACAAAATAGGGTAAGTTTTCTTTGGAATCTAAAAAAATGGTCAAAAATGCCGATTTTTCAGTTGTTTGTTGTCAATATCTTGGAAACGAGTAGATATATCGCAAATCTAAGCACATTTTTGGCCCTTCAGGGTCCTAAAATCACCGGTTTTAGTGGAATAGCGTATTTGTTTTGTCGAAAAAAATGTCATGTTGTTTTGGTCCCATACAATTTTTGACAACTTTAGGCCCCTTGAGGGACCACTTTGCCTTGAGATACGGACTTTAAATTTTGACACGATCATTTTTTAGCTAAAACGATCATTTTCCACTAACGAACTTATAACATTTCTAAATTTTGCAAAATAAGGGACGGCCTACTGTACACCCAAACCTCATTTTACGTCCACTATTGGCTTAGCGAAAAAAAATTCTACCGACAAAATAATGATCAAAATACACATTTTTATATTTTTGTACACTTCTCACAATCACGAAGATGTTTTAAAAAATATAAAACTGTTGAGTTTGCTCATTGTCTAAGCGGTAGAATTTTTTGTCGCTTAGCCAAGCATGGACGTAAAAAAAGGACGAGGTGTACCTATCGATGAATACTGGCCAGACATCGCTATAGATTCTTGGAAGGCAAATGAGCAAGCCAACGAATGCGGTTTGGACGGAAGCGATAAGGGTTCTGCGTTACCTGAAGGCGGGAGATGCTTTGAAGCTGGTATTGGGTGCCGGCAAAGAAGAGCTTTAGGAGTACCCGGATGTATAATTGTATACTTCGGGAAGCCTGTACATAAACCAGTGCAGATCTTCGAAGACAACCAAAGTTACATCAAGATGTTGGACGAGAACGCAGGACTAAAGCGATCCAAGCATGTGAACATGATATCATTTCGTGAGGGATTTGGAACAATCACGCAACGCATCATAAATGTGACGAACTGCCCATCGGCGGATATGTTGGCGCAGATTCTAGCAAAACGGTTGAGCAGGGTGATGCGGGAGAACATACGCGAGAGGATTGGTCTATACGCTCTCTGCGAGATGAGGAGCAGTAATGTTGGCACTGTGACATTGAGCATCGCCTATCATCGACTGTGCAAGCAGCAGTAGTAATTAAGGCGGCCATCGATCCACGCCCTGGCATGTTCAGAATAGTAGATCCCAAGTATCATTATTTAATCAAATAGACTAGAAGAGGTTCTTACAACCATCATAAACCCAAAAAAATATATTAGGTTTTATGACGGTTCTTAAAACCTCTACAATACTAATTGGTCATCAAATGTTACTTAGGATGTGCCAGGACAAATACGACTTTCCGGAGCCAAAGATTGGTTCTATTCACTGCGATCGACGGTGGACGCTATCAGAATGACCGAGATAGCGCTCCAAAAAGAAGCAAAAGAAAATCCGCTACTGCGCGATAGTCATGCTACAATGACCAACGCGTTCAACAGTGGTAGCTGAGTCGCGATTGAGAACGCCTAACATCACATTGAAGTCCCGGATAGCCTATGACGGATACTAGAGAGCTATTTCCAGAACACGGTGCTTCTTTGCGACACCGAAGAAGGGGCGTAGCGTATTGATGCTCACACTACCACCGAGCGTAAAAAGATAAAACTGTGTCATGGTATGTCATCAACCTTCAAAAAACATAAATAACATTTTTCTGCATACATACATTAGAATATGTATATTTACTTTAATTGTATTGGCTAGTTTCCACCTGGTACGTACTGTGCAAAAAGATAGGACAAGTAATGATCAAGTAATGATTCCGCTTCAAAATTACTTGAGCTGTTCGCAGATGGCAAGTAAGGAAAAAAGTGTAACACTCGTAACACCTCCCGTGCGAATCAAATGGAGCTGTCACTTTTCCTTGCGGAAAAATAGTCCGCGCTATTATTCCGTAAGGAAAAGTATTACCCGTTGCAAGAAAATAGAGAGCGAAAATGGTGCAAAATCGTTAATAGTCCTCCGCTGGTATGTCTAATCGTTATGGTGTCTTCTACAATAAGTGCGCGAATTGGCCAAGGAATACTGCGCCGAAAACACCAAAATGATTTTTCTTACAGGCGGAGATGTATGGGCGCTTGCGCGTACAAATTTTCGCGCAACGCATAATAACGTTTCTCCCCATACTGGATCAGTTCTAGATTAAGTTTAAATAAGGGCGAAAGTAACATGAGAGAGTTCTCTTCATCGGCTCTCTCTTCTTCAAATTAAAGTAACAAGATGCAAGTATTGTTGAACTTTTTGGTCATAAATCGCTAGGTTGCGATGCAATCTAGCGTCTAAGTGTAAAAAAGTTCGATAGAATTTGCATCTTGTCACTTTAATTTGCAGAAGAGAGAGTCGATGAAGAGAACTCTCTCATGTTACTTTCGCCCTTATTTAAACTCAATCTAGAGTTGTCAAAATTACTTGCGGAAAAAGGTGGAATTTTACTTGAGCGCTCTACTTGGCAACAAGAAACTAAGCTTATAAATCGATCATTCACGCAGAACATCTTTCACAAAAAAAAAACTATATTTAACTTATATCAAGAGTAGCTATAAAGTATTGCTCTAAAAATAATGTGTGATGCTTGAAACTAGTAGTACTTTCAACGTATACAATAATAAATATTTTCGCTAATTTCAGCGAACAATCCAAGGTACAACAGCGCATCAACGTTGCTAGCGTTAGCTCTCCACCTCCATCAGGCTTGACCGAAACGGAGCATCGCATTCGGCGGTCGACGTGGAACAACCCCAAACGTTCAGATGTGGCACATGCTTCAGTTCCGTGGTACCCGTAACGTTGTATATCGTGATGTATTGCAAATTGAGCACTTTCAGCTGGGTGAGCTGGCAAAGTTTCCGATAGCGCTTGTAGTCCAGCATGAGTGGATTTTCGTGTTCATTTCGTAGAATGAATTCTTCCAGTTCAGTCAAGTTGTTGCAGATGCTTTCGAACAGGGCGCTACAATCGTACCCGTAGCTCTCGGTACAGCACACCACTTCCAGCCGCTTGACATGTCGGAGATGGCACAATTTTGGGGCCAGCAGTGCCGACCGGCCGCTAATATGAAGAACTAGGTGTTTTAGGTGCCCCAGCCGATTCAGGAAATTGGGCGCCACCAGTTGCGTTCCGTAGTAGTCCATGTCGAGTGATTCCAATCGATTGCCGATGTCCAATTCGAAGCGGGCGTACTCGCAGCCTCGCAGGGTAAGCCGTTTCACGTTGGGCGAAACGAGTGTGAATGCACCTTGAGCAGGAGCCAGTTCTACGTACTTCCAAACGAGATCCTCAGTCTTATCCAGCGTTAGAGACAACTCGTTCGAGAACAGCGATCCATTCAACCATCCGTCCATGTGTAAACTTTTCAGCAACGGAAACTGCATACTGCTGGAAAAATTGCCATCGTCCAGACAGAAACCATTGATGAGGAGCTTTTCGATCTTTCTGCACTTCCGGTTCAAGCTGGCAAGCATCTCGTTATTGACAAATGTGAACTCCACGTATCGCAGGTTCGGCATCTTGGAAAACTCCAGATCCCAATCGCGGTTCTGATACTCGTCGATTGCCCGCCGGATGACCAATCGTTCCATGTACGGTTTATGGATGGCGAAGAACTGTTCCCACATGGTACCGTTCAAATCGACCTCCAGGGATCTGAGCAGCTCGCAACCGGACAGTTCTATCAACGGGTCTTCCCAGTACATCGCTTCCTCATTGGCCAACGAGTCCAGAACCAAAGAGACCTGTTCCACCTTTGGCAGAACAAAATGGTACAGTGTATTCATTTGATTTGCCCCCGTGTAGACCTGCAGATAGTGCATCTTTCGCAACTGACTCAGCTCCACTTTTTGAATCTCGGTCCATTCTGGCCACGCACGAGTCAAGGTGAACTCCAGATTCAGCTCAGTAAGCGCGCCAAAAAACGGCATGTTCGAGAGCAGACAATCGCTCACTTTGTCCGGTTCGCCCACCAAAGACACGAACCTTAGGTTCCACTGTTGAACGGCCTGATCGAAGCAGTCCTTGATGTCCTCATTCCAAGGGACGGTCAATCCTATTGCCAGCTGCCGATAGTTACGTTCGCTCATCGGTATGAGCTGGCGCAGCTGGTCCGTGTGGGCCGCATCGAATAGAAATACAACCCTGTGGGCCAGCGAAGGACACTCGAACAGGGCTCGGTTCCACGAACGACATACCAGTGCACATCGCAACAGGTCCTTGAAGTTCAGTTGTCGGAAAATTGCCTCCAGTACCTCCAACGGAAGCGATGCCCAATCCATCGTGACGGGCGCTGAAATTGTTGAAATCTTCAATTTTTATGTTCTAGATGAGCACTTGATAATCTCTGTACGCCTTTCAACTTTTCTAATAACACTGTTCGATGGTATTAGTGATGATAGTTCTTATTTGTTTACGTTTTATGTACATAAAACAATCTTACCTATGCTTTAGACCTCGAATGCAACTAAACGTAGTATATCACTTATACCATAAACATCGCTTTTCCTTTACGATAATTAAAATCCGATTAGGTGATCTCAAATAGAGCACATTTCGGTCACTTCTTATTTCACCAGTATCACTGCTTTGACTAATCCAACGGGATTTCCTCAGTTCCAAAATCAACTTGTTTGTTTCTTAGAACTTTTCGCTCTCGGAGTTACAATGTTGTAGGTATATATTATATGTCTGATGTCGTTCATGTACCTATACGAAAGTGGGTTGGCTCGGTCGGTAGGGGGTTTGAGTGATGTTACCTGCAGCCAGCGCTCGAAGACAGAGTACCTAGAGGCCTTGGCAGAGAGACGATATGGTGAATAGCAGCGCGCATGCTCATCGGAAATCATAACATTAAACAGGGGGATAACAATCGCGCCACAGTGGAATACAGTTTTTATGCTAGCCTCCATTTTCTAGTGTACGTTGATATGATCGGTTCATTTACTAGGTATATTATAGACCTGAAAAACCTGAAGTTTTTTATGAACATTTTGTTCATTTGGATTAAATATATATTATACTTTGCTTTGGACCTGTGTTTGAGATGGTCAAAGCTGTTCCCATCCGAAGGCCGGCTCCAGAGGCACGTTATCCTCCTTTTGGGACATTTGTGCCGGGCGGGGGCAGCATGTTACTGTGTATCATTCAAAGTCCTCTGCCACGTGATCCTTAACCGGATACAGGAGAAGAATAACGCAACTCTCCGACGGCAGAATCCTCGTTAATACAGATAAAAAAGAGGATTCCGTGCCGGACGATCCTGTGTGAACCATATTGTCACTGGAAACAAAAAACTAGAATTATCAGGGAATTCTGGAATCAATCAGGGAATTTTTGATAGTAAGGAATTTTATTGAAACAAGTTTAAATTTGATCAATATCAAGTTCTTTAACAAATTTTGGAGAAACATATAGAGCCATTGTTTACATTTCTGGAATAAGTTTCTTCAGAACTCATGGAGTTGGTTTCAATAGATCTTTGAGGGGAGTTGGCGGCCGAAGCTGGGAAGAAATTCCTAATAGCTCCTTATTGGCTTTATTTTGAAATGAAGGAAACGCTTCGAGATTATGTTCGTTAGTGGTGGATCTTGGATGATTTCTAGAAGGAATTTCCAGATTCTTTAAAAAAAAAAGTCGCACTGTTTTCTGAAGCATTTGTTTAGGAAATCCTTCGGGGATTATCTGACTTATTTCTAACGGAAATCTTGAGTAAGTGCATTAAGACGTTCTCTGAAGTATGTAGCTAGAAAAATTCTCCATACATGAACTAATTGAAATCAGAAACCAGCAGTGGCGTAGCAAGGGGGTGCGGTCCGCACCGGGCCCCCGAGTTCAGAGGGCCTCCAAATCAGAGAAGGTTACTAACACTAGTTTGAAAAAAGGTTTTAAAGTTTTAAAGTTTTTTTTTAAAGCGATAGTTTCCGATATGTACATATAAGTTCAATACTTGCAGATCTGCTGATAGGTATGTAGGGGCCCCTTCGTGATTATCAATAGTTTTTGGAATGGAGCACACAGATGGCTAATTTGTAGTCCTATTATTAACAATTTTAAATGTGCACATTTTATTCAAGTAGTTTAGTTAGTTTAGTTTTGATTAGTTTGATAATTACTCTTTTTACCTACAGGAGCCCCAAAATGCAAAAAAAAATGTGCTAGAAATTACAATTGAATTTTACGAAATTCAGTACTGATTTGGAAGTAAAATTCATGAACATTATGAAAACGTCCCTGATATCCTAACCACAGGACCAAACATAACTGTTAACATAGCTTAAGAAAATTCAGGGGTCCCATTTATGAAAATTAAGATCTAAACGCATGTCACGTCAAACCCGTAATAACAATAGTTTGTCGATTATTTTTGCTCTTGTATAAAAAAAATAAGTGCAATCAACGTATTCCAACTATTTCATCAAGTATTTCTTTCCAAGTATTCCTTGAAGGGTTTCTGCGGGAATTCCTTCGGGCAAGGTAAATACTTACCATGCCTTCGGGAATATCTTTCATAATTTATCTAACAGTTACTTCAAAGAGTTCTACAAAAATTCCTCTAAGGTTAACTTCAGAACTTTTTTCAGGGATTGCTTCAAAAATTCTTCTAAGCATTGATTTAGGAATACTTACAATGATACCTGCAAGCTTTTCTTCATGAACTTTTCAAGAAATCCTTCAGGAATTGCTTCATGAATTATTTAGGCATTTCTACAAGCATTCATCCAGAAATACTTCATCGAATTCCTTCATAAAGTCCTTCAAGGATTGTTTCATTAAGTCTATCAAGGAATCCTTTAGATCACCCTTAAAGAATTTTTCCAAGGATTCCTTTAGATTTAGTGGTTTCCCCAAGAAGGTATCTTGTGGGTGTTCCGCATAGAAAAAATATCGAAAGGAATTCTGGAGAAATGCTTGCAGGAATTTTTGGAGGAATTTTTGAAGGAATCTTTGGAGAATCGTCTAGATGAATTCCAAGATGTATTCGGAATGAATCATGATTTTGAGGTATCTTTGATGACATTCTTGACGGATTACTACAGTACTATGAAGTAGTACTAGAAGTACTAGGAATACTTTGAGGATTTACGTAAAAGATTCCTGAAGAAATTTTGAAAGCAAGCGGATTTTAGTAGAACTTATGATTAAATACCTAGATTATCTCTTAAAAAATCAATGGCGGAAGCCCCAAAGAATTCCTCTCAAATTCTTTGGAGCAAATTACACAGAGAAAAATTTCTACTCAGTGACTGAGTTGGTCTTACTCAGAAATCGAAAAATGCTTTGTATTCTTACTCAGTTTTCGTTAAAAGTGGGACAACCCATTGCCATTGGGTTGTCCCACTTTTAGCTGAAACTGAGTAAGAAAACAAAGGATTTTTCGATTTCTAAGTAAGGCCAACTCAGTCATTGAGTAGAAAATTTTCTCAGTGTAAAAAATAATCTTCAAAAGAATTATGAAATTCAAATAACTCAACGTACATATGTACAGATGGGTAAATTATTGGTTAAATTGGGAAAAAAATCCACAGCTCAGGTGAGATTGAATTTCATAATTTGACCACACGGATTGGTATTACCGAAAATTTGCACTTCAAGTGAGTCGTTTTCGAGCATCTACCTCTACGTAGTTACCCGTCGTATCAAATAGAATGCGAACGACGCGTTTGATTGCCTTCCAGGTAGCATTGTTCTTCCTCTACAAGTGGTTGAGGAAGCGTTGCCTGTACGATAGGCAAACAGTTTCTTCTTCTTCTTCTTCTTCCTCTCTGATGCCGTCGAGTTGATGACAGCATATTTAAGGGCGTAGTTGCCAAGACTATAATGCCCTGCTATCTCTTTACCATTTCGTTTTTAGGCTTGATGCGACTCATTCTTTTTCGTGTTCCCCAAAATAACCGTATAAATACATTTTGCTTTTTCTTTTTTTTTCTACTTCGATTTCGCGTAAATTATTACAGTTCAACTTTAATCATTTTTAAAAATTCAGTGACTTCTATAAAAAAATCTAAGTTTTTAGTTTTGAAAAGCTCTAAAAGGTTTCTGAATTTGCAATCAAAAGTAAAATTAGATCTAATTCGCCCATACTTTGGGCAGTGCAATATAATGTGGTCTCCAGTTTCAGGTTCATTACAAAGATCACAGTTTTCATCCTGTACTATTTTCATTTTTGCCTTCCAAAATTTTGAAAAATTGTGTCCGGTTAGTAATCTATTGAGTAGTCTAGTTTGTTCGTTTGATAATTGTTTGTCAAAAAACCATGCTTTCGCTTCTATTTTATCCTGAAATTCAAAAAATAATTTCCCTTTTTCTTGTGCATATTGTTGATACCAAAAATTACTATTGTCAATTAATATATGTTTAAACTTCCAAAAAGCATCTTTGATTAATATTTGATTATTTTTGGTTACGCTTTCGGTCAAACTATGTTTCGCTAAACAATCAGCAATTTCATTGCCTGCTATTTGAACATGACTAGGAATCCACTGAATACTAGTTTTCCAAAATATTGCTCTATTTATAATTTCAACTATTATCTGAGGTGCCGATTGTGAAATCAAAGCTTCTTCTAAAATTAAACACGCCGTTCTGGAATCAGTATAAATGACTGCAAAATTTAATTCTTGTTGTTCTATAATTTTAAGTGCTTCACTAATTACAATTAGTTCAGCAGTTGCTATACTAGTCTCGTTTTGTAATTTATAAAAATATCTTGATTTAGCATACTCATTATATATACCTATACCACAAGTGTTCTGATCTTTAGAGGCATCAGTAAAAATTCTAGGTCTATTTTGAAATTTACCGTTCATCACACACAAAGCTGCCTGTTTTAATTGCATGGGATTCGTATTTTTTTTAGAGGTAATGATCATATCTAAACTTGAATAAATATCTAATAGTCTATCTTGTACATTTAGAACTATTGGTTTACAAGGTGAAATCATTTCAAAAATATGTCTGTATTTAACAAATATGCCTTCAAGATATGTTAATTTGTCAGTGTCAACATCTACAGGTAGAGAATTTAATTGATTTAAAATTATGCTGTTATGATGAACTATCCTGGCTATTTCTTTAGAGGCTATATATTCATGTCTTAATGCAATGGGCTGTTGGGCACTAATTGCCATTAATGAATTTAGTGGGGTAGTTTTTGTGCAACCTGTTATTTTTCTTAAGCATGTGTTATTAGTTGTTTCCAAAATTTTCCTATTT
>NW_026917207.1:0-25000 GCF_035046485.1 Aedes albopictus
ACTTTGAGATAGTAATGTGCATTCGGCGGTGCAGAATAATCTGTACCCCCATATGCAAAAATCCTAAAACCTTACTTCTCTGGATTTGAAGGAGGAAACCTCTCGGGAAAGGAGAAGAATTTTCCTGCTGCCGCTTGCTAGACGAATTTTCCGAACACTGTCTGTCTCTGCAGCAGCGCAGCAGTGGTGCACACACACACGCATTCGTGACACGGTACGCACGATCCGGGCAGTGAGCGAGCGGCGGCGGTGCCTTTCAGAAGGTTCTAAATTTAGCAATCGCCAAGAGGTATCTGTTTCTCGCCCTCTCGTAGAGCAGCACATCAGAGAACGAGAGTCGTTGTTGGCCACCATGACAGGGAAAACGGTTTTTTAGTGCACGCGCACTGTCCTCCGTTTGTGATCGCGTCGTGACGCCATTGTCGCGGTATTAAGTATCTGCTCATTCTCGCGGATTAAGTATGTTTTCGATTTTGGGATAGTCTAGAAGAGGATTAGGGTATACATGCTAATAGTCGACCTAAGTAAATTTTTTAAATCAAATAGGTTCGAGGAGGATAATCATAATCAACAATAGAGTAAATCGTCAATTGTTATCCCGTAGAAAGATCTAGAAGTTTCTTTCATTCTATGAATTAGAACCCTACAACACCTAGTACAACAATAACACTAGTCGACAAAATTGAAACTTTTTTCACGAACTTTGACCATTTGTTCCATTTCTAATGCAATTTGACAGTTCTTTTGGCAACACGGCCGGATATTGCATTCGCTCTAAACCGCCTCCGCTAATAACGTAAAATTCGTCGCGTTTTCGATAGTAAAAATTAGTAAATCATCCGTGTTGGATAACCTTCCGCCGTTTCCTACTCGGGGAGGTCAAAATGTCCCCACTAAGTCCGGGATAAAGATAAGATGTGACTACGATAAGGCACATAAAATCGCGTCCCACACCGGTGATCCAGATGCAGCAAATCCTGAGTGCCCCAAACGTCAAAAATTGAGTCACTCGGGTCAAAAAGCACACTCCGCTGATCGAACTGCTCAAGTCACTCAGCAAGCCCACTCGAATATGAGCTCCGTCATTCATAACAATATGTTTGATGGACTGCCTAACGATGTTGAAGATGCCTACGACACAGGTCCTATGAATCCAGTGTCGTCGCCGACGATCAACGAATCTAAAAAGTTTAGATGTCCGCCGATAACCGTCACAGGCATAACTACAAAAAATCTCCGCGAGTTTTTTGCTACTGAGAATATTCCCCAAGACAAGTATCACATGAAAACCATCAAAAACGGTGTTCAACTCATCCTTGGTAACAAGCAGTATTTTCTGCAAACGATAACCGCCCTGAAGCAAAAAGAAGTGCAGTTCTACAGTTTCGTCCCAGCTGAAGAAGTTCCGGTGAAAATCGTCCTGTCGGGGCTAACGCAATTCGATCTCGATGAGTTAAAGGAGGAGCTTAACCGTTACAATGTGTGTCCGAAAGACATTAAGGTGTTGTCTGTGAAAAACAACGGTGCAGAAGAAGATGTGTTGTACCTCCTTTTTTTCGCGAAAGGAACAGTGAAGCTGCAGGAATTACGGCAAGTTAGAAGCCTCTTCAACTTATTCGTTAACTGGAGACATTATGTGAAAAAGAAGAATGACGTAGTTCAGTGTCATCGTTGCCAGCGATTCGGTCATGGGAAGACTAATTGCAACATGATTCCTTCGTGTGTGAAATGTGGAGAGAGACACGAAACCACCAAGTGCAAACTACCAGTGAGAGAAAAACTAAGTGATAGTGAACGCTCTAATCGCACACAAATCAAATGTGCAAATTGCAGTGGAAACCATACGGCAAACTTTCGAGGATGTCCCACTCGAAAAAACTACCAGAAGTGGATTGAAGAGCGTGCCGCTGCAAATCGTAAGCCCCAAAAGTCGTTCTCTGCCTCCGAAGGTCAGCGGCAATCGTCAAGCTTAAGACAACATTCCTTCACGAATGTTAACAATGGTCGCCCTCTCTACTCTGAAGTAGTCCGCACTCGTGAAGAGACTGAAGAAGGCAGAACGAACCCGGAGCTGTTTTCAATTTCGGAGTTTCTATGTCTAGCTCGGGACATGTTTCACCGTCTACAAGGGTGCAGAAACAAGCAAGAACAATTTGTGGCTCTCTCTGAGCTGATGCTAAAATACATCTACAATGCCTAATCATCGTAGTATAAAGTTGCTTAACTGGAACGGAAGATCAGTCCTCCGTAAACAGCTCGAGTTCTTCGATTTTCTTCAGCGCCATGAAGTTGATATTGCAGCTGTCTCAGAGACATGGCTCAGAACAGCGAACTCGTTTCATCACCCTAACTATGTATGTCTACGTGCGGATAGACAGACTGAAGATGCAGCAAGGGGAGGCGGAGTTATGCTGTCTATAAAAAGGGGAATTAACTACGAACAAATAGATTTCACTACAAAAGTGATCGAAGCAATCGGCATCAAGGTGGACTGCAGTGGTACCCGTATCAAGATCATTTCGGTCTACTTCCCGGGTGCTAGGCACAGAGGAGACTGGCACCATTTCAGAAACGACCTAGGGAAGCTAACTGAAGGCGATATTCCAACCTTTGTCGTCGGGGACTTGAATGCCCGAAGTCGTCAATGGAACTGCAGCAAAGGCAACAAAGCAGGTAGCCAACTTCTACAAGTACTAGCCGCAGAAAACTTCTTCATCCATGCGCCGGATTCTCATACCTTCTATCCCACGGGCCGGGGACGCGCATCTACACTGGACATAATCCTCTCCAACAATTTGGTGAACATGACAAAACCAGCCGTTGTCAACGAATTGTCATCTGATCATCTGCCAGTGTTATTTACAGTCGACACGAATCCTTCGGAAATTGCAACAGACAACACCAAATACTGCTATGCCCGCGCAAACTGGCGTAGGTTCCAGCGAGTTATCAACGAACGCATTGACCTCAATAATCCCAACTTGGATATCAACGACGTGGCGTCCATCGACAGTGCTATCGACTTTTTCAACAACAGTATTCTACATGCGGAAACGTGCTCTGTACCCAAGCTTCCTAGTCGGCCATACGAAGTGCCTGACATACCGGAAAACACCAGACAGTTGATTCGTCTCCGAAATCGCCGTCGACGTCAGTGGATTAGATCGAAGGATCCGTTCTATAAAGTCATCGTGGAAGCACTCAACAACAGGATCCGCGAAGAATGTGCACAATCACGTTTCCGTAAATTCGGGGAAGTAATTGCCAATATGCACCCAGGCGAGGACAAAATGTGGAAAATCTCAAGAGCGCTTCGTAAAAACTGTAAATATACTCCCCCATTGCGGAGTGACGGTCAATTAGTGGCGTCTCCTCAACGAAAAGCAGATCTCTTGGCCGAAAACTTTGCAGCAGCTCACAACAACACTGCAGACAGCGACCCTGACACATCTAGAGTGGTAGAAGAATCAATTCGTCAGATCCACGATTCGCCGAGTGAACCTGACACCAACTATCTGGTAAGACCAAAACAAGTACAAGAGATGATCAAGAAAATTAAAAATAAAAAATCGCCAGGATGTGACAAAATTTGCAATCAACTTTTAAAACATTTGCCACGCAAAGCTATTATACTCCTGGCTCGGATCTTTACTGCATGCCTGAAACACTGTTACTTCCCATGTGGTTGGAAGCATGCGATCATCGTACCTATCCCAAAACCTGGCAAAGATATTACGAATCCTTCCAACTATCGACCCATCAGTTTGCTATCTTCGCTGAGCAAGCTGCTGGAACGAGCAATTCTCTCTAGGCTGGAACAGCACCTAGAGACAGCTCATGTAATCCCAGATGAACAATTTGGGTTTAAACATGGACATTCCACTAATCACCAATTAGTGCGACTAATTAGCCACATCAAATCAGGTTTTCACAACAAACAATCATCGGGAATGATTCTGTTGGATGTAGAGAAAGCCTACGATTCCGTGTGGCACGACGCCATACTACACAAAATGTTATCCGCTGGTTTTCCTGTGCGATTGATAAAAATTGTTGAATCGTTCATCAAAAATCGCAGCTTCCAAGTGATCGTCAATGGAGTGTCGTCGGGGAGAAAGAACATTCCTTATGGAGTACCTCAAGGTTCAGTTTTGAGCCCAACCTTATATAACATATTTACGGCAGATGTTGTTATGGTTGATGGAGCTGAATATTATATCTTTGCGGATGACACTGCTTTTATAGCGACAGACCGGGATCCTGAAATAGTGGTAACAAAGTTACAAGCTGCTCAAAGTGCACTCGAAGAATACCAACGGAAATGGAAAATGAAGATCAATCCTGCCAAAACCCAAGCAATCTACTTCTCCAACCGACGTAGCCCTAGGTATCTACCGCAAAGGTGTGTTATCGCAGGAGGACACGAAGTTGAATGGTCAACAGAGGTCAAATACCTAGGATTAAACCTAGACCAGAAGCTGAAATTTGCATCGCACGTGCAAAAATCCCTACAGAAGTGTGACAAGCTAGTCAAATCTCTGTACTCCCTAATATGTCGTCGATCTCGTTTGAACAAAACAAGTAAACTACTGCTCTACAAGGCCATCATTCGCCCAACAATAACGTATGGATTCCCAGCTTGGTGTAGCTGCGCGAGAACCCATCGCAAGAAACTACAAATCAAACAAAATCGACTACTTAAGATGATGTTAAATTTAGACCCTTATCATCCAACAAACGACCTGCACCAGGTAGCCGGAATCAACACCATCGATGAATTCATCTTCAAACTGCTGCCCAAGTTTTGGGACAGCTGCAACATGTCGGAAAATCCGTTATTACAAACAATTCCCCGCCCTCTGTGATATTAGTATATAACTGAAACTTTCCTTATACTATCCCAAAATCTAAAAGCAATTGCAAAGGTTTTCCCTCGATTTCTCCTTTCTAGATAATTATGTGTTATTGACTTGAATTTAAATCGCCATATGTGTAAAAGAAAAACGTTACTGATGAAAGGATCTCCAAATCTCAGTCCAAGAAAAAGTGTATATATGTTAAGACTAAAACAAACAATAAAATAAAAAAAAAAAAAAAAAAAAAAAAAAATAATGCAATTTGACCCGCTGAATCCGAATCTGACTTCAGAATTCCTGTAACACGTACAGTTTTTGAGAAAAATAGGGTTTTATTCACAAATTTTCATATTTTCAAAGAAAATTTAATATTGTCTTTAAAATTTTTCATCTGCTCATTATAACCAATATTCATATTCAATAGATTTTGATCCACTGAGTCTGATTCTGACCTAATAATTTTAGTAATACGTAATTTTTTTTTTTAAATTAGGTTTTATTGGCAAATTCCATATTTTCATAGAAAATAGACTATTATATTTATAATTTTATTTTTTTTATCTGCCCATCTTTACCAATATTTATATTCAATAGATTTTCATATTCTGATTTGCAATCTGACCTAAGAACTTCTGTAACACGTAAAATTTTTGAGAAAATAGGGTTTTAAACACAAATTTCATATTTTCATAGAAAATAAACTACTGTCTTTACAATTTTAATTTTTTTTTATCTGCTCATCTCAACCAATATTTGTATTTAATAGATTTTCATATACTGATTCGGAATCTGACCTATGAATTTCTGTAACACGTAATTTTTTTTAGAAATATAGGATTTTATTCACAAATTTCAGTTTTTCACATAAAATAAAATATTGTTTTTATATTTTTCAATTTTCCATCTGCTCATCATAACCAATATGTTTATTCAATAGATTTTGATCCACTGATTCAGAAACTGGCCTAAGAGTTTCTGTAACACGTAAAATTTTTAAGAAAGTAGGGTATTATTCACAAAATTTCATATTTTCAGAGAAAACTTAATATTGTCTTTATAATTTCAAATTTTTCATCTGCTCATTATAACCAATATTCATATTCAATAGATTTTGATCCATTGAGTCAGAATCTGACCTAATAATTTTAGTAACACGTATTTTTTTTTTTTGAGAAAAATTGGGTTTTATTCACAAATTCCATATTTTCATAGAAAATAGACTATTGTATTTATAATTTTATTGTTTTATTTGCCCATGTTTTCCAATATTTATATTAAATAAATTTTCATATTATGATTTGCCAGCTGACCTAAAAATTTCTGTAACACGTAAAATTTTTGAGAAAAATGGAAATTTAAATACAAAATTTCATATTTTTATATAAAATAAACTACTGTCTTTATAATCTTATTTTTTTCATAGAAAATAAACTACTGTCTTTATAATTTTATTTTTTTTTTCAATCTGCTCATCTCAACCAATATTTGTTTTAATAGATTTTCATATACTGATTCGGAATCTGACCTAAGAATTTCTGTAACACGTACAATTTTTGAGAATAATAGGGTTTTATTCTCAAATTTCATATTTTCATATAAAATAAAATATTGTTTTTATAATTTTCAATTTTCCACCTGCTCATCATAACCAATTTTTTTATTGAAAAGATTTTGATCTACTGATTCAGAATGTGGCCTAAGAATTTCCGTAACAGGTAAAATTTTAGTAGGAATTACTCAAAAAATTTCATATTTTCATATGTCTTTCTAAGTTGAATATTTTTATCTGCTCATCTTAACCAATATTTGTATTTAATAGATTTTTATATTCTGATTCAGAATCTGACCTAAAAATTTCTGTAACACGTAAAATTTTAGAGAAAAATGGAATTATACAAGGAATTATACAAAAAAAAATCATATTCTCATAGAAAATAAACTGTTGTCTTCATAATTTTCATATGTTTATCTGCGCATCTTAACCAATATTTGTATTTAATAGATTTTCATATACTGACCTAAGAATTTCTGTAATACGTACAGCTTTTAAGAAAAAACACAAAATTTCATATTTTTAGAGAAAAGAAAATACTGTCTTTAAAATTTTATCTCCTCATCTTAACCAATATTTAATAGATTTTGATCCAATGATTCGGAAACTGACCTAAGAATTTCTGTAACCCGTGAATTTTTTGAGAAAAAATAAAACCCCATTGTAGCGCAGGTTAATTAGGTTGTTACCCAGAAATGTAAGTAGATCATTGTTTTTTGTATATGCTATTGAATTAATCGAAATATATTTGCAACTGCCCAGTTTGGCAACTACCCAGACTCCTTTTACTTACGCCAACAATTATTTTTCTTAAAAATTGTTGTGTTACAGAAATTCTTGGGTCAGATTTCGAATCAGTATATGTAAATCCATTAAACATAAATATTTGTTAAGATGAGCAGATAAAAAAATAAAATTATAAAGACAATAGTTTTTCCATGAAAATATGAAATTTTGTGAATAAAATGTTTTCTCATAAATTTTACGTGTTACCGAAATTCATAAGTGAGAATACGAATAAGTGAAATAGAATCTTTTAAATATAAAATATGAATTAAGATGAGTAGATAAAAACTTTAAAATTATAAAGACAATATTTTATTTTCTTTGAAAGTATGAAATTTTGTGAATAAAACCCCATTTTTCTCAAAAACTGCACGTGTTACAGAGATTTTTAGGTTAGTTACCAAATCGGTGGATGAAAATCTAATAAATATAAATATTGGCTAAAATGAGGAGATAAAAACTTGAAATTAAAAAAACAATAGTATATTTTCTTTAAAAATATGAAATTTTGTAAATAAAACCCCATTTTTCTCAAAAAAAATTTTTAGGTCAGATTCTGAATCAGTGAATCAAAATCTATTGAATTTAAATACTGGTTATGATGAGCAGATAAAAAAAATTATAAATATTAAGACAACATTTTGTTTTCTATAAAAATATGAAATTTTGTGAATAAAACCCTATTTTTCTCAAAAACTGTACGTGTTACAGCAATTCCGAAGTCAGATTCGGAATCAGCGGGCCAAAATCCTTCGGAAATGGATCAAGTGGTCAAAGTGCGTGATCTACTGTCGACCAGTGTAATTCGTACTTTCTGCACGTTTTCTTGAGCCAACTGGATCAGTAGCAAAAAAAACAACTTTGCAGGGTTGTTGTCCAACATTCTTGTCATATACTCTGTCCACCGTATTCTTCCAACTTTGACCACCTTCTGGATGATGGGTTCGCTGTAGAGTACAACGATCTCGTGATTCATCCTTCGACGCCAAACCGTTCTTCAAGTGCCGGATCGAAGAGAACGGGGGGTTTTGACTATTGATTGGTCCTCAACAACCGCAAGATAGGGCTGGTTAGGAAGAGGACGCCCTTTGGACCAAGTAGAGAGAAATAAGAGGAGGAAGGTGCAGGAGCGTAGGGACACCAGACCTAGAAAACGTAGCAGCGGAGATACCAAGCGCGAGAAGAGCGGCGCGCTTGTCATCAAGACTGAACCGTCCAAGTACTCGGAAGTCTTGAAGGCGATGAGGAGTTACGCCAAGCTCGTGGATCTGGGAGCTGACGTGCGCAGTATTATACGTACTTGTACAGGTAAAATTATATCGCGCTTGAGGATAAGGAACGCAAGGGCGCCGCTTACAGAAGTCTGACGGAAGAGGTCCTTGGCGAAGGGGTCGAGGTGAGGGCTCTTACAACGGAAGCGAGGTGCAGGTGCAGGTAGCTATCGCAGCCTTCAGGCTACGGAAGGGCCCGACAGGGACACAGGTGGCCTTGATACAGCTACCTGTGACGGACGCTCCATTAGAGTAGGAAGCTCAAGCGGGGCTGCTCAGTGTGCCTAACTGTCCATGCACAAACCACCGGAGGTTTGCTTCAGGTGTCTGGAACCAGGACACAAGTCATGGGATTGTAAATGCCCTGAGGGGAGCAAGCTGTGTAGGCGATGCGGCGGCGAAGAACATAACGCATAAGGCTGCACGAGTCCACCCACGTGTTTGATTTGTTCCGGAAAATCCGCGAACAACAAGCACCCAACAGGTTGTCCAAGGTGTCTGGCAGAAAAGCCGTAGCGGATAAATCGCAGTGCATGTAACGCAGCATGCCATTCACCAGCTCAAAACCAACAAAGCAGCTGGTAAGGATGGTATCGCAGCTGAACTCATCAAGATGGGCCCAGAAAAGTTGGCCACTTGTCTGCATCGGCTGATAGTCAGGATCTGGGAAACCGATTTAGCTACCGGAGGTGTGGAAGGAAGGCGACCATTTGGAATGTGAGAACTTCAGGGCGATCACTATTTTGAATGCTGCCTACAAAGTGCTATCCCAGATCATCTTCCGTAGTCTGTCACCTAAAACGAATGAGTTCGTGGGAAGTTATCAAGCCGGCTTCATCGACGGCCGGTCGACAACGGACCAGATCTTACCGTACGGCAAATCCTCCAGAAATGCCGTGAATACCAGGTCCCAACGCATCACCTGTTTAGGCGCTGTCCATAAACTACGTAGACTCATTTTGGGCTATCTCAAACCCCCCTCCCCTCCGTAGACTTTTGTTCATACAATTTTTTTGAAATTTGTATGGAGCGTAGACTTTGACCAGACCCCCTCCCTCCCGTCCCTCCTAAGAGTCTACGTAGTTTATGGACAGGCCCTTATCGACTTCAAAGCGGCATACGACAGTATCGACCGCGCAGAGCTATGGAGAATCATGGACGAAAACGGCTTTCCTGGGAAGCTGGCTAGACTGATTAAAGCAACGATGGACGGTGTGCAAAACTGCGTAAGGGTTTCGAGTGAATTATCCAGTTCATTCGAATCTCGCCGGGGACTGCGACAAGGTGATGGACTCTCATGCCTACTCTTCAACATCGCTCTGGAAGGTGTGATGCGACGAGCCGGACTCAACAGCCGGGGTACCTTTTTCACAAAATCCGGACAATTTGTGTGCTTTGCGGACGACATGGACATTATCGCCAGAACATTTGGAACGGTGGCAAAGCTGTACACCCGCCTGAAACGCGAAGCAGCAAAGGTCGGACTGGTGGTGAATGCCTCAAAAACAAAGTACCTGCTGGTAGGCGGAACCGAACACGATCCGTCTGTGTAGTAATGTTACGATAGAAGGGGACACTTTCGAGATGGTGGAGGAGTTCGTCTACCTCGGATCCTTACTGACGGCTGATAACACCGTGAGCCGTGAAATTCGAAGGCGCATCATCAGCGGAAGTCGGGCCTACTACGGGCTCCAGAAGAAACTGCGGTCGAAACAGATTTACCCACGCACCAAATGCACCATTTACAAAACGCTAATAAGACCGGTGGTCCTCTACGGACACAAGACATGGACCATGCTCGAGGAGGACCTGCAAGCACTCGGAGTTTTCGAGCGACGCGGGCTAAGGACGATCTTCGGCGGCGTGCAGGAGAACGGTGTGTGGCGGAGAAGGATTAACCACGAGATCGCTGCACTTTACGGCGAACCCAGCATCCAGAAGGTGGCCAAAGCCGGAAGGATACGGTGGGCAGGGCATGTTGTATGAATGCCGGACAACAACCCTGCAAAGCTGGTGTTTGCAACTGATCCGATTGGCACAAGAAGGCGTGGAGCGCAGAGAGCACGATGGGCACTGGGCAGACCAGGTGGAGCGTGACCTGGCGAGCATTGGGCGACACCGACGATGGAGAGCGGCAGCCACAAACCGAGTATTGTGGCGTACTATTGTTGATTATGTCTTGTCTTAATGATGTTGAACAAATAAATGTATGTGTGTAAAAGTAAAAAAAAAAGAGTAATAACTATTTTTTAACAACTCTTCTACGAATTACTCAAGGGATTTATTCAGGACTGCAATGGGGATTTGTTCACAAATTACTCAAGGGATTTATTCGGAAACTTCTGTAAGGGGTTTCTACAGAAATAAGTTACGGGATTTTTTTTAGGAATTCCTGTGGGGCCACGTCCTGTAATTCCTCCAGAAATTTAATACGGAATTTCACTAATATTTATTCAGTGAGATCTCCTAGAGCAGGGTGTCGACTACCTGAAAAACCTGGAAAGTCAGGGAATTTATTTTTGGACCTGGAAAATCAGGGAAAGTCAGGGCATTTTGTTGATGGTCAGGGAAATTTTTTAATGATTATCATAAAATAATGTTTTCGAGTTATACATATTCCTACAGTTAAGGCAAAGTTAAGGAATTTCAAAAACTATTTAAAATGTTTCTTTAAGGCGAAACTGGAAGGTATTTCTCATTTTTTTGGTTTTGATTTTTTTTATAAAATAACGAGGCAATATTTTCAAAATCGTTTTTTTTTGTTAAAAAATGGTTTCTGCAAAAAACGAAAAACATTTTCCACCAGGAAAAAAATCAGGAGATACCTTGATGTGCAAAAAACCGATTTTGAAAATATTTTATAAAAAATAAAAAAAAAACTACAAAGTGAGGAAATGGATCCAGTTTCGCGTTAAACTGTTACATCCATGATTCTGATTTACGATCAAATCAATGTATGAACTTCATCCTGATTTTTGTAGTATTCAGTTAACATAATGCTGTTCTGAATTTTATCATGAAAACTTATTTCATGTAAAAATTACAAGTCCGGTTTAAAAATGCAAGCAATTTCTTCGATCCTTGGTGTATTGGTATATTAATGGCCTTGTGGAAAACTATGGTTCAGATTCTTTATGGTTTTATGTGAAGTCTAAAGGAATATTTTACAAGATGTGGCTTCTGAAAAAAAAAACACAGAATCTTTACCGTTCTGCAAGAAATCCTTCAAACATCTAAGTCTACCGTAAAGGAACCATCAAGAATTTCGATGAGAATATGGAAAGAATCATGTAACGAGTTCACCTAAGATCTTAAAAAAAAATGCAAATTTATTGAAACTCAAGAAGATAAAAGCACAAAACAAAAAGACATTCTCTTTAATGCTGGTTTATCCATTCCTGAAAAGCATTTGAAAAGTTTCAGCTATTTCAAGATGATAACTATGTAACGAAGACGGGATTATCAATCTTCTAAAAGTCCTTCGAGTGAAATTCATGTTGCAATTCCTAGTTATTAAAGAATTTCGAAACATAACCTGTTAGACATCCTGTAATCTTATTTTAGGATTCAACAGATGTACCATCAATGCTTAGAAGCATAAGAAAGTTTAGCAAGAAAATCCGTACGACTTTTCGAAAGCGCTTGATGGAGATTTTAAAAAGTATTTTTGGGACATAATTTCTACAAAATAAGTGTGACGAATTTTCGATAAAAAAAATCTAAATGAGTTCTAAGTGAGTTTGTCAGCATTGTGGCAAAGTTTCTTTCGCGTGTATATTTACGAGAATGAGTGAGAAAAAAGAAAAAGCTGCGCACGCTAGAGCTGTCGACTGCCTCACAAGATACAAAATTCATGTAATGGCAGGCAAAGAAAGCCCTTCAATTAATAACTATGGAAATGCTCAAAGAATACTTGAAGTTGAAGAGAGACAGAGACAGGCCAACTTCCAGTGGGAACGTAGAGCCATAAAAGAAGAAAGAATATAATTTATTATTTAACGTGAACAACAGTTACATTTACATTAATCAAGAATTAACTATATTTTTTGGCGCGTAAGATTTCTCAGGCATCACCTGGGGGGGGGGGGGCATAAATCCTTACGTAATTAATGGACAGCCCCAGTTTCTGCCATAAATCGGTTAAAAACTTTCATGAGCGATTCCTTTTGAACACGAAACTGGGCTATGTTTTTTTGTTTATCTGCATTAACGAGATTTTTAGCCCTAGGCTAGCTCATCTCGGATAAAAGCTAAGATGAGCTGAAAGTCTCTATCATAAAGGTCAATCAATCAATCAATCAATAGGGGGATTCACTTAACAGCGTAACCTGATTAAACAATAGAGGTAATAAACTATAAGTTTATTAACTCTATTGATTAAACTGATGGAACGTCGCGGTCACCAAGGCAATCTTTGATTGCCGTCAAACGGGGTTACTTGCAACAGCGGTTTTACTTGCAACACGATGACATACACTAAATGTAAAGTATTTTCTAATAATAATGAAAACTAGTATGCTCTATTATTTCGATTATCGATATTATGTGTACCAAAGATCGTTTAAGTGGAAAATCCAGTTTTGTTTCTTTGCTGGTTGTTTAGCTACACTGTTAAAACACTGTTGAAAGTTTTATATAGTTTATGGACGCTATTAAACAATGACCAACATGAATTCTGAACTGTAGTTGGAGTAAATTATTTCAGCTGAATACCCAAATTACCGGATTTTGTAATTACAAAGTTGAATGGGTGTTTAAATCATGTTATTTTGGCTGAAGTGCCAAACACTACTTCAAACTGAAAGTTGCCTAAATATGATTCACTCTATCTTTTCTTTATTTCGTCAATCCAACGTAGACTAGTACATAGACATAAACATATACATAAATTTTGCTTACTTATTTCTAATTAATGCATTTTATTATTTTTTCATAGGGGTCTAAAAAGTAGTTCGTTCAAACTATGCGTGTCTATTTCTGTTGTTATTGAAATATTGTTTCAGATTATGCCGAGACATTGTAAAGTCAATCATTTCGCAATGTTCATTATAGATTGACATCATTTGATTAATTGGTCCAAATTTAGCGTAATCCGTCCGATTATAACAAGTTTTAAAAGGTGTTCGACTACGAAGACGCCGTGTAGGCGCATAGAAATTGAATTTAGATTAAATTTCAGATGAGTAAATTCGTTGCGAACTAATATCATTTACAAATGAGATCATGGCGATCTCACGACGCTCTTTTAATGTCTGAATGTTTATAAGCATGCAGCGTGCTTCATATGATGGAAGAGGAAATATTGTCCAACCTAGTTTCCGAAGAGCATATAATAGAAATTGTTTTTGTACTGATTCTATCCTGTCGATGTGCGTTATTCTGAAAGGGGACCAGACAACGCTGCAATATTCCAGAATTGACCTCACATAAGAAATGTACAGAGTTTTTATTGTATACGGGTCTTCAAAATTGTAGCTGAAGCGTTTTATAAACCCAAGCATATTATTTGCTCTATGGATGATCGTATTGTAATGGTCTGTGAAAGTTAGTTTAGAATCCAAAATAACTCCTAGATCCCTAACTCTTTCACATGTTTCTACTTCTTGGTTTCCTAGAGTAATTGCGCTAGTAGGTGTGCTTAGTTTTCTGCTAAAAGTTATTAAATTACACTTTTTAACATTCAGCTGCAATAAGCTTTTAGAGCACCATTTGTAAAAAATATGAATTTCCTTCTGAAATATACTCATATCTTGGTTATTCCTGATTTCCAAAAAGAGCTTCATGTCATCAGCATAGATAAGTAATTTGACTTTTTCAAGAATGAAGGAAATGTCATTTACGTACAGTATGAATAAAAGGGGACCTAGATGGGAACCTTGAGGAACTCCAGATGTGACTCGAATTGGATTAGATTCAATGGAAAAGAATTTTATTATTTGTTCTCGGTTCGTGAGATACGACTCAAGCCACTTTAGAAGTCCGAGTTCTATTCCATTTTTCTGCAATTTGAAGAGTAACAATGGAATATCAATCCTATCGAAAGCATTACTAAAGTCGGTGTATAGAGCTTCTACGTGGTTGCCATTATTCATGGCATTCAACGTGTAGTTAATGAATTCTATAAGGTTTGTAGCAGTAGAACGTCCCTTAAATAATCCATGCTGCTTATCTGTAATTCTGTGTTTTATTTGAATAAATATTTTTTCGTTAATTATTGCTTCAAACAGCTTAGGAATGCAAGAAATAATGGCTATTCCACGATAATTACGTACGTCTGATTTTTTTCCTGATTTAAAGATGGGCACTAAATATGAATTCTTTCATGCTTTTGGAAAGGTGCGGGACTCAATAGATATTTCAAAGAGCCAGAATAATGGAGCAGTAAGCTCAGTCGCTAGAGTTTTCATAAATATTGGCGGGATTCCGTCAGGTTCAGCACCTTTAGAAGCATCTAATTTTTGTAGGCCGTGTAGTATTTCGTGTACCTTGACGTGATTGACACGTACATCTGCTGGGTATTCAGGTATGTATTCAAAAAAATCACGGTCACGATCCTCTTCGGAATAAGAAGTATATATTTCCTGGAAAAATTATGCGAAGAGATTACAAATATCTTCCGAGTTATTGCCAACGCATTGGTCCAAATACATTGAAGATGGAAAATTATTAGATTTAAGTTTCGACTGTACGTAATTAAAGAAGTTCTTCGGACACAACTTTATCTCTTTTTCAGTGTTCGTGTTGTACTCTTCAAATGCAACGTCGATGGCTAAGTTGAGTTGATCGCAGATGTCTAGATATTTTTCCAAATTTTCGTTAGTTTGGTTATTTTTGTAATTCTTATGTGCTTTCTGTTTTCGGTTTTTTAAATTTTTTATTTGTCTATTGTACCAAGCTGAAAATTTTGAGTTGCAGTTTCGTCTTTTTTCTTGACAGGTACCTCTTCAAGAATAATTCTAAAAATAATGTTGTAAAATAATTCAACTGCAGTATCGACGCATCCTTCATTCTTTAACAATAGTTGCCAATTTATACTATTAAGTTTATGTCTAATGTTATCGTAGTTTGCTTTATGGTATTCAAAGACTTCCTCGTACTCACAATCGTTGGGTCTATGATTTTCATGAACAAACAATGAGTATTCGATTGCTGTGTGAAATGCTTCATTCTTCCATAGAGGTTGTAATGAAGCAGCAACACAGAAATCTTCCTGAATATTCGTGAGAAGAAAATCAAGGTAGCAATTTTGCGTAGCGAGAAATCACATTAAGCATTGTTGACAGGGCCGGATGTACGGGGGGCCGTAGGGGCCCGGGCCACGGGCTCCCACATTTTAAGGGCCCCCACAAAGATCTTTCTCGGTTATTACACATCAACTTTATGCTACTGTTTGAAAACAAAGATTTTTTATGCCCATCGCCAAGGGGCCTCCGCATTCACTCGGGCCTCGGCCCCCCACAATCCTTAATCCGGGCCTGATTGTTGATATTTTGTAGCTAGTGATGAGTCAAGAAATCCATATTTATTTTATACTTGAGGAACGTGAAACCTGTTGTAAAACGATATACTCTCGCCTTGAATAACTACAGACTTTTTCAGGAAAAAATATGTTTCAGTTGGTTAGTGTGCATTCTTTCCAACGCATTTTGCATTCACTACATCAAAAAGTCATAATACGATCAAGAACTAGAATGTTAATGCAGTTTAATAGTAGCTAACTAAGCTTTATGTCATATGTTGCAAGATACCCCACAGATGGGGTAACTTGCAACAAACATGTATTTCGCACCTCCTGATTAGGTGGCAACTTATGATGGTAATTAAAGTGCTGCATAGTATTCTACAAGTGGTAATTAGTGTACACGATCCTTTACAGTTTGTTTCAAAAGTTTAGATTTTCAATGGTATTGCTTCAAAGTCAAAAAGTGTTGCAAGTTACCCCATTTGACGGTATTTCATTCGCAAAATCATGAAATATTTCAAATAAGCAGAAAATCATGGCTTAACACGCAGCAATTTCATCTGTTTAGTGAGTACCCCTAATGATTATCTGATTATTGAAATTTTTCATGTAATTGCGAATTAAATAATCAAAGATTGCCTTGGTGATCGCGACGTTTAATCAATTGGGTTTTTAAATTAAGAAAAATGTATTGATTTTTTGATTTTATACAAAAGAGCACCTTTTTCTGAACCACCATGATTTTTTTCAGATTTCTAGAATTTCATTTTGGTACCTAAAATCGCTTTCGAAGAGATTTTTCGAAATCACCTTTTGACAGCTGGCCAACTGCTTGACAGCTCCGCCCAGTACAAAATGCGACGAGGGGTGATTCGACAAATCGCTCCCATACAAACTTCAAACTGATTTTTAAATAGGTTCCCGGGCACCAAAATTCATGAAAATTTGGATTTCGGCTCAGTTTTGCATGCAGATTCTGAATATGAAATTATCTCAACACCGCTAAAGAAGCCAATTTAAACGGTTTACGCTGTTTAGTGAATCCCCCTATTATTTTATCTTTACTTACTAGGCAATGCACACTCGCTTCCTGTTCCTCTAGGTGTTATTTTATAAAATTTGATTCTATATGATCCTGCTATTCTATATTGGATCCTATATGCTTCACCCCCTTTGAAATTTAGTCAACGGTATCGTCTTGCCCGGTTTCGTCTGCAATGATTAGATAACAAGAACCTAAGAAAAACTGATACAAAAAAAGTTTATGAAATATGACACTCACCTTGCGTGTACTATTAAGTTATTGTAGTTATGTAAAATTCAATTTTACACATAAGTAGTTTGATTAGTCACAGAAAACTTAAATTTATAACATTTTAAAAACTATCACCTATCACCATTATCACCAGAAGCTGTTTCCAAACACATTAATTTTGCTTCTGCCAGACACCAAAGCCGAACCTTTAACTCTGTCATTTGACGGAGAAAAAAAATTAATTAGGGTGGGTCAACTCATTTTTTAAATTTGGATTTGTGCTGTAAAAAACCTTCGAGGGAGCATTTTTTTCCGATTCTATTTATTAGTCCTGTCCTTTTCAACGTAGCAAGTTGAGCTTGCTCGAAGTTGCTGCATCCTGCTCTTACCCATTGGTCAACAAACGGGTAAGAGCAGGATGCAGTAAATAACTGCAAGTTCAACCTGCGTCGTTAAACAGTTCTGGCGTTCGATTTGAATAGGTCGTATGTTTTGCTGTATTTCCTATATGCAGATTCAAACTCCCGCATAAACGGTCGTGCTTAACCACCCATTCGGGATATTTACAATTCGAACAGTATTTGGTATTCGCCGGCCGAGCTACGATAATTATGACATTCATTTTTGACAATTAAGTTGATTTTAATATATTAGGGGTATTCACTAAACAGATTAAATTGCTGCGTAAGCCATGATTTTCTGCTTATTTGAAATGTTTCATGGTTTTGCGAATGAAATAATCGAAGATTGCCTTGATGATCGCGACGTTTAATCAGTTTAATCAGTTTAAGCTGTTGTGTGAATCCCCCTATTATGTTTCCAGTTCCAGTTCGTATACGAGATTGATTACGCATGTCCGCTGTACGTCAAATCGTAGTTTGTTGAGCTGGTGTTTTCGTTCAGTGTAGAAGCGATTGTCATTTCACGAGTTGCTTTAAATCGAGCACAAGTTTTCAAAGCGTCGTAATGGCTGTAATGCCTTCGGTCAGCTATACGCTTCTTATTTCATACATCATCAACAGCTGCAATAATTATAAATATTTTTCATTTATTTGTATTATTTTGAACAGATAGGAACGTTACACAAAGAACATTGTAAATACTTAGACACAATAACGATAATTATTGTACACAATACGCAGTATTTTATTAGCGACCTATTGAAAACTTGAGCTTGCTTTCTTGTTTTCCTTGATGTCAGCCAGCAGAGGATGTGTTGTTGTAGTGGGAGTCCAATCGTTGCACAGAGCTGTCAAAGCAAAGATTACTTGTTGGCGATTTGAAGAAAATTAGGACATATTTCGTGTTAAAAACTGTGTATTCTGCGACTTAGATAGTGTCCATAGTGAAGCGAAGTAATTAGCGCTCATAATCAACCACTTGATTAAACGAAAAGCTCCAAATCGGCAGCAACTGGGTGGAGTGATTGGGTGAGTAACATAGTGCTTCTACCTTCCCAAACCACAGTGCGTGGAATTTACATTGTTTGCATTATTTTTTTTCGCAGGCTTTGTCGCGTAATAGCTTTGATTAGTTATTAGCATCATCGTTCGCATCAATCGATAAACCGGGCTAGACAATGGTAAAACTGTATGCCATCAGTGTCTTCTACAAGGCTCCCAACGAAGGCCGACTGTTGAAGTCCGCCTACGACCTGCAGAGTTTTTCGTTCTTCCAGAGGGGCTCAGTCCAGGAGTTTATAAGGTAAAGTTCGCTCTAATGATGTTTTTAAGAATGCTCTTGTAAATTATTCTACCTACTAGCGAAATATTTAGTTGTCATTGGCAGGGATGGGAACACTCACATGCAGAGAGTTACTCTCACCTGATGTTTTCTCAGCTCAGAAGCAATCAATCAAGAAATGATGTATGGACGACTTATGCCTTGTGGTTTTGT
This sequence comes from Aedes albopictus, assembly GCF_035046485.1. Taxonomy (NCBI): domain Eukaryota; kingdom Metazoa; phylum Arthropoda; class Insecta; order Diptera; family Culicidae; genus Aedes; species Aedes albopictus. The sequence goes on from NW_026917207.1 coordinate 19,079, forward strand.
CTACAAGTTTGCCGATTAAAGTAGGGGTCGCACATGCATACAGAAGTCGTGAAGGAGCTGCAAAGGCGACTCTCCACGAGGTGAATGTAAATTACACTCACCTCGTGGAGAGTCGCTTTCACAGCTCTGTCACAACTTTGATATGCGTGTGCGACCCCTACTCTATTCGGCAAACTTTTAGACAAAACCACAAGGCAAAAGTCGTCCATACACCATTTCTTGATTGCACGCTTCTGAGCTGAGAAAACATCAAGTGAGTGGTACTCTCTGCAAGTGAGTGTTCCCATCCTTGGTCATTGGACATCTTCAGATGTTTTGCCCAATTGGCGGTTCCTTTAGAGTTTTCGTAGGAGAATATAATCCAATACCAATAGTAGAACCTCATTACTAACAGATTTTTCAGTATATGAAGGTGATAGGGTCTGGGAGCATTTAGGCAGGAGCACCTATTTTGGGCACTTGCTGCTATAACTCAGTCAATTTTAAACCGAACGTTTTGAATTTTTGAACATAACTAGATACTATGCGTATCTGATCGTGTTTCAAAAATCAAGTCAATCGGTTTAATATTAATGCCGTTTTTCTTTATTATCCAGTTCCAACCTGGGTTGGAACTGGATCAGATCACAGTTTCAACCCCAACCCGACTTCGGTTTTGCTTGTACTAAAGTTTGTTTGACGTTGTTTGTTTACACATTTTCCGCCAATCCAGTTCCAACCCAGGTTAAAAAAGAAAAACGGCATAACTGAGTTATAGCAGCAAGTGCCCAAAATAGGTGCTCCTGCCCAAATGCTCCCAGACCCTATTATGTTAATTATTCAATCTAGCCTTATAGCGCCAATGTCTTTCGCATAGGTAAGAAAAAAGCCAAGAAAGACATAAGGCATAAGATTGACTTTACAATTTTAAACTGTTTTAATTACTATACGAGTATAAGATTACTATTTTGGAAACGTCCATTATCTACTCATAAAAGAACAGGGGAACTTTAGCGATAAATGATCGGGCATTCAGCAAGACCATGCTGAAGGTGACGTGACTGAATCCAATTCTATCCAGAAGCTTATATCCAGCAGAATCCAGGAAGATATCCAGGAGTATCTTCGTGCCTGTCATACAAATGCTATATGTATGGTAATTGGTAGAGGAAGCTTTCATTTTTAATAACTTTAGAAGTGCTCATAAAACACTGAGCTGAGAAGCATGCAGCCCAGTGAGGAAGTTACGCTAAGAATAGGGGAGGGGAAAGGTAACAAGTTTAGCGAAGTGTGTTCGTCTATATGATAGTTTCAGAGATCTTTTACAAAAAATTTAAGAGTTCAAGTGTAAACATTTGAAGGGGACGACGAGTTTTAAAATGGACAATCCTTGCGTAACGTAATCTATGAACGTTTTGGTGGGAAAAAAATCGTTTCCCATTCATGATGGCTTTCGCGACCCACTAGTCTTTTGTCAATTCGTTCTCGCAGAACAATCAAAGAACGCTTGCTAGCGATTGGGGGTCGCGAAAAGGGGATTGTGAAGCTAGATAAAAAATAGATGCACGCCCTTGACTAGGACAAAATAATTCGCATGAGCAAAGTCAAAAGGCAACGCCCTTGAAAAGGACGCTGGCATACGTATACTGTTTGCGATGATGCGATGCTTCTCAATTAGGATTCGTACATAACCAGCGTGGGCAGGACAGAACAGACAAATAGACGGACGTTTATGCCTTTCATTTTGGAAGCTTATTTATTCAGTACAGCATCCTTACAAAAAAAAACTGGCATTAGGGGCATTAGTAATGAGGAATTTGTAGATGAGTAGATGATATAGTCCTAGAACATTGTATGAGAGTTGCCTCCCTTCCGTTCGATACCAAAGCACAGCTTTGGGTGAAGGAGGTTCAGTAAAGTGTAACGATCCATACAAAAATTTCAGAGGTCTCATACAAAAACTGAGACATAGGGTAAAAGATGGAAGAGGGGAGGGGTGGTGTTGTTGAAAATGAACAGTTTTTGTGACGTAATCTTTAGATGCCCCCTAAGGCAAGATTGACGCAATCCTGTAATGCCTGGTTTAGACCGTTCAATTGAAACGAGCATGTGAGTTGCAAACTTCTCAAACATGTTCAATCCAATGAAATGACGTGTTTAGATTGAGCAAATGACTTGGGTGTCCACTTGCATGCTCTTGAATGCATCTCAACTGAAGCAAGTGTTTACATTCTTCAACTCGTGCGATACTGCGATGCGTCAGCAAACTGAATTGAATTCAGCTCATTTGACAGATGACTTGAATTCAACTCACATGAATCGCGTGTTCAGACGGGGCAAGTGAGATGATTTCGTTTGACTTGAACAAAAAAGTTGAACATTTTCAACTTTTGTTCAAGTCAAGTCAGTTGCTTTTAAGCCTGCTAGCTATTCGGTACAGTATCACTACAAGCTACGGTAGTTATGCTGGAGCAGGGTCGCTTATGCTGATTGTTGGTCACACTCACACTACCACAATCATGTTCATGGAGCGGGATCGAGGGGAGGAACAAGAAACGATGTTACGTTGGAAAGGTAAACCACAGATTTCTCACAGATAAATTACTCACAAGCCACACTATCTGCCCTTCAGAAAGGACCAATTAAGGTGAGGCCTGAAACTCCGTTATGAGCACGAAAAGCGAAAACTATGCAAAAAGGTGCAAATTACACAAATCATGGATCACTGCGTGGAAAAACTAAGCCACTGGTTTAACATACAAAATCATGCTATAATTCTGGTTTTGGCCTAATTCTAAAGTGACGTCACTATCTTAGTTCTACTTTACAATACTTGCGGTTTAACGGTTTCAAGGTGGCAGTTGGTGGTTTTTGCGGATGACGGTGTGGCAATGGACGGAATGGCGGTAACGGTGGTGGTGGCGGAAATGGCGTGGTGATTTTCTGTCGCTAACCGGAGGTTACCGGTTGGGCTCAATACCAGCGTTGGCGAGAACCGATCGTCCTATCGTTGAACCCTTACGAATACCCGGACTGGTATGCAGTTTCTGTCCGAGTAGTAATACTCGATCGAGATTTAGGGCGCTTCTCGATCCTTCAGTCCTTGGATATCGCACGTGGGGACTCTGGGGGATAAATGGGCTTTCCAAGAAGTGTCCTGGGCAACCACTTGGAGAAATACACAAAAAGGCCCGTTGAACGGACCTGTCCCACTGATTTTTTTTTTTATTCCTTGTTGGGTATCTAATGGCCGATTTCTTCACCTCGGCTTAACCGGTAAGCCAGGCTTACCCATATAGTTAAACCTGGTTTAACGCTTAAGCCAGGGTGAAGAAATCGGCCCTAAGTCACTGCGGCCAGTTGATAGATCTATTGTGACATATGCCCCATTTTTATTTAGCTTTGTCAAGTCGACGTATCACCATTGGTATTGGTAATAATCAGACTTTGACCAGAAGCGATATCCCAACACGGTGCCACACTTCGAATGAATTGGACCACCGTATTTGGGTTTGCCCTCCAGACATCAAAGGGTTCTATTAGCCCTTTGTCGAAGAACCTAATTCTTTTAGTTATAACTGTGGATAACGGCATAACAAGTGTTCCGAGTCTTCTGTATCTATGGCGCACAAGCGACATACATCATCTTGAAGTTTTCCAATAACCTTCAGATGATACCGGCTCGGACAATGACCTGTTAAGAGGCCAGTTAAAGTACTAATATCTTTTTTGGAAAGTTCCAGAATTTTGCAAGTGTTTGCAACGTTTGGCTTTATAAAACGCTTAGACTGCCTCGCAGTTGTGGTGTTCTCCCAAATTGATTTTATTTTGTGCTGTTCCCAAGCTTTAAACTCCATTCTGAGAGAACATCCAGATATGCTACAAAATGGTTCAGGACCTATTAATTGATGAGACGATCCAAGTCTTGCTAGCATATCGGCTTGCTCGTTTCCTTCAATTCCGCAATGTCCTGGAACCCAAAACAGCTTCACCTGATTTCGGCGAGCTAATTGTTGAAGTGATTGGATACACTCCCAAACATGTTTTGAAGTGCATGAGGCTGATTTCAAAGCATTTAGTGCTGCTTGACTATCAGACATGATGCAAATTTGTGAATGCCTGTAATTTCTACGTAAGCAGATACTACAACATTCTAAAATTGCTTGAATTTCAGCTTGAAAAACTGTTGGCCACTTACCCATTGGTATTGATACATTAATCCCTGGGCCAGTGACACCTGCACCAACTTGATGATTCAATTTAGAACCATCAGTGTAAAGAACGATCGATCCTGGTTGTAGCTGTGGGCCACCATTTTCCCACATATTTCTCCCAGGATTGATCACTTGGAAAGAACGCTGAAAATTGTATCGTCTGCTCATCCAATCACCATTGCTTGTGACTAGCGAGTTGATACTAATTGTTTTTTGAATACTGAGGTGTCCTCTCAGGTCACCTTCAAAGAGGTTTTTAGTTCTTTTTAGTTTCAAAAGACTCTTTGCAGCTTCTAATTGAACGAAGTGATGCAATGGAAGTAGGTATAGTAAAGTGTCTAGCGCTTTAGATGGCGTACTTCGCATTGCACCAGTAATTGAAAGAGTAGCTATCCTTTGAAGTTTTTCCAGCTTCTTTTGAGCTAACCTTTCATTAGTTTTCGGCCACCAGACCAATGACGCGTAGGTAACTCTGGGTCTCACGATCGCCGTGTAAATCCAATAGATCATTTTCGGCTTTAGTCCCCATTTTGTTTTTTTAGTTATCCATAGAGCATTTATAGCTTTAACAACTACTTGCTCAAGATGTAGATTCCAGTTTAGTTTATTGTCAAGATATACACCGAGTGTCCTACTGAATTAGCACAGGTTGATCGAGTTGTAGGTTTTCCTACCCGTTTTATACACCAAATTACCGTGAAATCCACAATTACCTTTTTTGTTTCAACTGTTGTTTTTCACGCAATTGTTCCCTAATAACTTTAGGTGAATACAAAGGGTTTTTATTACTATAACAAAGAACAAAAGATTACAATACCACACAATACATCAACTTTTCTTCTTTTTCAACTAGCCGTACTATAACTTGTGCTATAACACTGTCCAACAAAAAAAAACTTTTGCCGTGATCAGAGACCCCATTAGTAGGGCATAAAAGCGCATGGAAAATGTAGAAAAATGCCATTTTCAAATTTGTTGGAGCACCCCTAGAAACTTTTTGAGATGAGTTTGAATTTTATTCATTTTTGAAGGTTCGACAAGAGCTTTAGAAATCATCATAAACACATTTGAAATACAATGTCTTTGAAATGCAGTTTTGTGCACCGCTGAAATTTTCACAGATTTGAGAAGCAAATTTGATAAATAACTAGTCAAAATTTCTACATATTACGACATTCCGTTTCATTGATACATATCCGCGAAGGCCTAACTCTGACTTATATAGTGAAAATCTTTTAGGTTTTTTTATTAATTTAATCCCATAAAGCACGCCCATATTCATATCTATTTAAAAAGCTTCTATGTGTTAATGCCGTGAAGCGTCAGTCTTTCGGATACTTCGTACGCCTCGGAATATTGGATGGATTTCCGCTTCAGTAGGAGAAAACGTTTCTTTACAAGTTCTCCACTAGGTCACTAGATGTGACGTCCGTTTTCTAAAGGTAATATATTTTTCAGTCTCTGACTGAAGAAGATGAAAATTGTATTTCAAACATCTGGTTTAACTAAGTATGATTCTAGAAAGCTGTACGAGCAATTTTAGGATATGATTACAAAGGATCCACAGGAAGAAAGTTAACTCATTGAGGTCAACATGAGTATTTTAAGGAAAAACTTTTCCAAATAAATGTAATGTTCTAATTGCAGTTTTCAAAAAAAAAAAAATTGTCGCTTATTAAAATGAACAAAGTTTATTGTAACATTTGACATCAAATGTTACTTTCATAAT
>NW_026917208.1:0-25000 GCF_035046485.1 Aedes albopictus
CTTAATTTCAATGGATTTGGCTGAAATTTTGACCAGTTACTTCTTTTCGGGTGCCAATCAAAATATGGAGGCGGACTTGTGAATCAGAAAAAATTGTTGAAAAAGTGGACAGGCGTAATGCACAGGCTATTTCGGTCTCATTGACTACGGATCAGCATTCTTTTTCTTTCCTGGTGACCGTAAGGATGTGGCGTGTCCCGTTGTTGCCTTTTGACGTCAATTTGAGTTGTTTCTCAGGTAAATATGAGTATACGAAGGCCTATACGAAGTATATTTTTCATTTGTAGTATTATAACATTTTTGGATGTCATCACAACTGCATTTCGGATATTTCAAAGTTCAAATGCGAATGCTTAAATTTTTCATAATTATTTTATTTTTGTATATATAATATATTTTAAATTTTTTCATATACTTAAAGACATACTTTTTGTTTCCACTTTTCACTTGACTTCGAATTACATCTCCATCGAGTAACTTTTAGTTCTGTTCGTTTTCATTGTTTGCATTCATCGTGTTTTTCTCTTCTGTTTTTTGATTCCTTGTTGCTGGATATCTCGCCATGTTTGCTAATTTTCCATATTTTTTGTTACTGTAAAAAAACTAAGGTGAGACACCAAAAAGAAACATCCGTTCCGTTCTTGTTTTTTTTTCTTTCTGTTTTGCTTTGGCACAAATAGTTCACACTTATATTACCGCGAACGAAAACCTAATCTTTGGAAGAAGTGAGAAAATCATAAACATCTGTTTCATAAAGTTAATACAATCGTCAACGTGTGTAACCTAATAAAAATAGTGGGGAAAAGTCTCATTCTTACAAATCTAACCGAGCGGTGCGCGGCTAACTGAACTTATTCCCTATATAGAACTAAACACTAGTACTTTTTGGCTTTAGATTCTACCTCTCTTGTTCGTTGTGGCTCTCTGTTCGTTAGTTTGCTGTACAGTCGAATTTTTGCAGTATAATCAAAAATTGGAACGAAAGAGCACGAAATTCTTTGGATTGCTAGCTTGTGGACCGAAAATTATGAAGTAATAATTTCATTTTTTTTGTACAAGAATTGAAAAAGAAAAGATAATGTAATTATTAGAGAAAACTAAACTAAACAGGAAAATGTACAATGTTTCTTACAACCTAGTTAAGAGCATTCGAAGAAGTTTTCCATTACACTCTCGTGAGTTTTGAAACCGATCGCGGTAAACGGATTGCCGCTATTCGGCATAGTTTTACCAGTACAATCGGCAATCAGTTTACCGAGATCGTCAAGACTTCGAGTGTGTGTATAACACATTTGACTGCAACTCGGGAGAAATTCGTTGTTTTGGAAACCTGACTGTTGTTTTGTTTATCGAAGAAATAAACAATAGGGACAAAGTGAGGAAGCAAAAGTGGGGGGCTTTGGCGAATTTTGAGCATTTCGCGATTTGTGTTTTGTTAAATCAATATTTAATAAGGCAAAATGTTGCTAAAAATTAGCGCGAGAATGTTTCTAGCACGACTGGCGGTAGCGAGCATGCGCACAAGAAGTTTCTTCGATTGATCGACCGACCACAGCGACGTCACACGCAAACCAAACGGGAAGCGTTTGCGTTAAGCGTTTCTCCGTTTGGTGCGATCGTTATCGCGCGGTGGTTCGTGCTCTGGCTGAAGGCATGGCACGCTACGCTCTGTCGGAGTTGGCAAATTGGTTGGCATTCCGTTGTTCGTTCGTTAAATTTATATTATTGTCTGGTAACAAGATCAACCCCTTACATTTTATTCTTTTTGTTTTATGTCATTAGTTACACAATTTCGTTATAATGCTGTAATTTGCCTAAATTGGTGTGAGGTGCCTTCGGGTGGAAAATTGACTGGGATGAATCTGTCAGCTCCGTTCAGCGTTATTTTTCCAGTGTGTATACACTTTAAAATAACACCGAAGAAGAGGTTTCTACTCAAGTCAATTTTCCACCGGAAAACCGAATTTTCACGTTCGCTTTGCTTGCAAAAACATTTTCCATCCTCGAGAATTTCTCCATCAATCAGCGTCTTAAAGTTTTTGTTTGCATTTCGTTTTTTTCTTTTACTGGAATGGTTATCTTTTAAGTTTTGTTGTTTTGAATTTTTATGCTTGAATTTATCGATTATTCGTAGAAATATTTAACAATACTTTATCATTAAATATAATATTTTCTTAGTTTTTTTTTACTTCACTTACGTTCCTTATGGCGTACGGTTTCACATAACTAAATAATGCTCAATAATAATTCGTTCAGTGTAGCAATTTAATAAAAATAGTAATTCAAGTTAAAGTTAATACAAAAAGACACTTGTTCTTTGTCGTGCGCCGGGGCTCGTGTGCGCGAGGGGTTTCCGCCGTTCGGAATCGGCAACCGAACACGACCGGCACTCGACAACTTGTTTTGCTCTAAATTAACAGTTTTTTTTGTTTGTTTTCATTTCATTTCGTTGTTGACTTGTTGGCTTTGCTTTTTCTTTTTTTCCTCCATTTTGTAGACTATTCATTGTTTGTTTTTGTTTGTAAAAAAGATTACAATATAACTCGATGTATTATTTCCATATCTTACGTTCGATTATTTGTTTGTCTTATAAATGTATAATACAGCTTATAACATATTACATATTATACAGTGAGATGTAACCTTACTTTTACCTATAGAGAACAAGCAAGCGCTCATTTTGCTACTCAAAACAAAACACGTGTTGCTCGATGTGTGTGTGAGAGAGTTTTGTGTTTGGTGCGAGTATTTACAGCTGTTTTTGTTTTCTGTACAATTTAGGGACAACGGGTTTTACCAAGCACCTGGTAATGTGTGTAAGTGTGTAACGTTGAAAAGCGATAAGCGCGAAATGTGATTTCAAAGCCTACTGGTATAAGTTCGCGTACTGACAGGCGGAAGTCGCTGCGCCGTCATTATTGGGCGTTGCTGAAACCATTTGACATGTTGTCGGTGAATGTGAGTGATGGGATATTGACGAGAGTGATTCAAATGTCGGATTTCTGAATAAGTGGGAGCAGCCTTCATAACATATGGAAACATTGATAACTGACAAAAACACGAATTGAGTCACCTGCTTAAGCAAAATAAGTTCTAAAGGGTCCTTTTGGGGTCCTTAGAATCATCGTAAAACCAAACCGAAACCATTTAGGTATTGCGACGGTTCCTCTTCAAAACTCTTTGAACTTTGCACTTTTGCTTGGGCAACAGGAAAACGAAATCCAATTTGGATAGCCAAGCTCATCGCCTTTGACTAAAAATCATTAGATCGATTGTTATCATAAATAAGATTTTCATTACATCGTGGTAATTTTGTTCAGTGTGTGTCAGCACAAGCAGTTCACAGATGATTGTTTCAAATCCATATTGAAGTGAAATGTTTTTACATAGTAGGCTGCGGTTGTCACAATAATCAACACGAAGATTTAAACATTGTGTGTTATGGTGTGGGTTGTGGTGCCCTGCAAATGCGGACCTGGCCCTTTTGGTATCTCGGTCGGTACACACATCTTGGCAATGGGTAAATAGTTGCACATGTAGACTGTTTGAGCATAAGAGTGTTGTTGTGACACTCACTCCGAGAGTGAGCAGCACGGAGCAGCATTAGAGTGAAGAAGTAGTGGAGTGAACGGTGAAGAACCGGAGCCGGAAGGCACCTTAAAATATAGCAAATCCGTAAACTTCCGGAACCATAAATGGTAGATCCCACATGGGTAAAAATCGGTGATATTTTGACTGGAACTAACTAAGAGTGTAGTGTTTACGTTGGCAGAATCATCACAATCTGTCAAGTAGTTATCGGAACAAGAGATGATCAGCAAAAAAAAGGTGTTCACCGTTGTGGAAAATCCAACTACGTCTCATAGATGGATCCGAAATCATCTGGTTTTGCATCATTTGGTTGTGTTCCGGGTGGTGAAGTCATTCAAGGGAGGAACCCAAGCGACAGAATACCGCCGACAGTTGATCCGGTGAAGGCAAGAAAAGTGTTAAAATTGTTCAAGCGTTGTCCAAATCTTTCGATGCGTGCTGTGGCGAAGATGACCGAGGTTTTCATCTGCTTTGACGAAAAAACGATGAAATGTGTCGGCCACCGCATCGACAAGGTCAGGGAGGCACCAAACCAGAACGACAAACAAAACACGGTAGCCAGGAAGCTGTATCGGGAGTGCCTAACGACGCCGAAGTGCGTCGTGATGGACAACGAGACGTACATCAAGGTGGATGCAGGCCATTCCTGAGAAAGTAAGGAAGGGGAAGTTGGACAAATTCACCATAGAACTCTAAGTTTAGCTGGCATGATGGAAAGTTCAGCATAACGATGAGCAAATCTACCGAGATGAGTGCCTCCAGAAGCTCTTCATTTGGTTTACGGAGGCGAGACGCCGGAACTTCGGAGAAGTTTTGGGCCATCATAAAAGTTAAACTACGCAAAACGCCTAAGGTATTCGAGAACGAATTGGCTTTGAAGAAACGGCGAGTAAAGCTCCAACAAAAGAAAGTCAGTCCACCATTGCTCATAACCCCCAATAAGTTAGTTCGTTTACTTTTTTTAACCATAGGCCGCGACTTGGTCACCAAATCGAGAATTTCAACCATTGAATCACTCCTGTCTAGATCTATGCAAAAGTTGATGTCGATGTCCGTGAATTTTGACGCGTTTCAATCTGACTAATTCTGAGAGTTATGTACAGCTTCCGATAGTTGACTTCGATATTTTAATGGGGGAAAAAAGTACAAGGATTTCTTAGTTTCGTGTCGATTACTTGCGATTGTTTTTCTTGATTTTGAAATAGAACTTTGTTATCATTTGGAAAAGTGGAGAAGGGAAAAATCGTTACTTCAATAGTGAGATAGAAAGTGTGTGTTTGTGTTAGGTTATCAATTCGATTTAAAGGGTAAATTTTTACTGTATTGTATTGTCTTGTTAACACCGTGTGGTCCAAAAATGCGTATATATTTTTCTTCGGATTTGGTTTTCCTTTATCTAATATATTTTCATAGGATTTTTGAAAACAAAATAAAACATAAAAATTAAAACAATAATTGCTAGACCCAGCCTTGAATGATGTTACCTACGTTGGATAAATCGTTTTTCTTTTCCAATAAAACCAACACATTGTTCTCCGTTTAATATGGCAACTGAATTCACGTTGAGTATTTTACAGGTAGAGCACGCGCCTTGTGCGCAAAGCAACATACGGCACCCGACTTAAACGCTAAATCACTTAAAACGAGCCGTAAAAAATAAGTAAATTCAGAGTAATCGTAACAGGCTAAGTTTTCTTTTGTTTCAATAACCACTATTACACAAATAAACCTTAGCGAAGGAATGAGATTCGAGTTGCTTGCTTAAGAGTTTCAACCATTCTTACTGCAAATAGAGTAAGAAGAAGAGTATATTGTCCTGAAGTCAACACCTTGGGCGGGAGTTGGCCTTCCTGGGCATTGGCGACCCATTTTAATAAATGCACAGCTTCTAGTAACACTTCTGACCTAGCACACCGGCCGACCGGCCAGCTGACGTCGGTTGCGTCAAATTTTGGGCCATAAAACTGGGATCAGTTTACGTGCGTTAATTTCGCAATTTCCGGTTTTTAAGTACGATCATTCGTTTTGCCTTGCTTTTTGGGGCCGAAAAGAATACCACGAATAAATTAACCAATAATCAACTTTAAAAAAAATATAAAAGTATATCAAATCTTCCCGAAATGTAGTTAAGTTCGAACCTGCTTCCCCATTCTAGTGAACTCCGCCGATTCCGCCACCATACGCCAGGAAGCCCGAGTTGAGATAGCTGTCCACCAGCAGCCGCCGATCAAAGTATGAAACGGCCGGCATCGCCGGATGTTGGTGGTGGTGGAATGGCACTGCTGCTGCTGCGGCGGCGGGTGGTGTAACTACTCCTGCCATGGCCGCTGCCGCGGCCGCGGACCCTGGTGGTGGAGGTGGAGGAGGCGGCGGCGGCGGCGGTGGCCCAGGGAACACCGACGACGACGACGATCCCGGACGGCGGCCACGTCGTCCCGGTCGGCTCGGCGGAGGATGAGGATGAGGCGGATGGTGCTGCTGGTGGTGGTAGGACGACGGATGGAAACCGCCGGCGGCGAGACCGGCCGGGGACGGAACTTCCCGTCCCTGGTCCTCATCTTATTTGCCGTCCCTGTAGGGCTTGCAGTACGAGTAGCGGTGGTTCATGTGCTGGCTGTACGATCCGGAGTGCGAGAACCGCTTCAGGCACTTGCAGCACTGGAATGGCTTCTCGCCGCTGTGCAGGCGCTTGTGCTCCGTCAGGTGGTGTTTGTGCTTGAAGGCCTTTGGACACTCGACGCACTTGTAGGGGCGTTGACCTGCGATAAGGATAGAGAAAAGATGCATATGTTAGAAATTATAATGGTATCGATTGGATATTGCTTTTTGTTAAGATATAAATATCGCATAGTTTTAGAGCTAGTGCCCGACATGGCACGGTCGCCATGTTGACTTTAGGTATACCATCTTAGATACTAAAATGGCGTTAAACATCCAGTCCTTGCCGTCAATTTGAATCGATTCCATTCATGATCTCACGATGTTTGAACCAATAAGAACCAGGCGCGATAGATAGAAATCCGTGTTGTATGGTTTCTAGAACCTGCATTTCACGGTCGCCTTATTGAACTGGCCAACTGGCCTCGACCAGTGATTTTAGAGACGAAAAGCACATTAGTGGTGTAGTTATTGTTTCAGAAGAAAAATGCATTAGCTGTAGCCGAAAATGCAGTTCTCCAACTATTCTTTCCATTAGGGCAATTGCTTAGACGAAGGCCAGTGTTAATCGATGATTTGTTTCGGATTAACGAAAAATCCTTATTGTCGTGGCTTAGAATTGAACGCATGACCATTCGCTTACAAAGCGAACGTGTAGTTCTCGAGACTACGGGGTTGCGCCTTAGTCGTACGATGCATTTTCATATCCACTGGCGTAGCCATGGGGGGGGGGGGGGTTTAGGGTTAACCCCCCCAGAGCCAACATTTGCGGAATAAATTTTCAGTATAAAGCGCCTTATGACCAAAAATTTTTTCGGCTACGCCGCTATTTTCAAACTACGAATACAGTTGCTCATAACTGTTTACAAAAATTAAATGTCAAATCAAAAAAGGTATCATTGACCGTTGAAAACCCCTCCCAGAGACAATTTCTGGCTACGCCACTGCTCATATCAAGTATAGTTAAGCTTCTTGTAATGAGCCATTTTACGAAGTGACAACAATGTTGATGATGATATTGGTTTTTACGGGTTATTGGACACTACCTCCTGTCAAAATTCATTCATAAAATCGGCTCGTAAAATGGACTATAGCAGGAAATCTACATGCTCGATCAATCGAAATTCATATTACTTAATGAATCAATACTAGAACCAGCGTTGAGTGGTTGTCATATTGGACCATATCAAACAACGGCTTTTACGATCTGCCTAATCCATTGAAAGGTTTCAAGGTATAACAAAGATGTCATGGTTGCCATGTTATAGTAATCGGCATTGTGTAATCAATAAACGGAACTACTATGTACTAGTGTATCAAACTTAGAGTAGAATTCCAATAGTCCTAAACTTTTCAAGTCAAGAACGGTATTTGCCACGTACTTAAAATCATCGTGGAAAGAAAGAAATCATATGATCTGGATTCATTTTTATTTCATATTTTTTCTTGCTGAAACACGAAACATTCCTATTTAGACATGTCAGATGCTGACTCTTCGAAGCAGGGATGGGAACACTAACTTGCAAAAAGTTACACTCACTTGCTGTTTTCTCAGCTCAGAAGCGTGCAATCAAGAAACGATGTATGAACGACTTTTGCCTTGTGTTTTTGTCTAAAAGTTTGCCGAAAAGAGTAAGGGTCGTAAACGCATACCAAAGTCGTGACAGAGCTGTGAAAGCGACTCTCAACGAGGTGAGTGTAATTTACATTCACATCGTGGAGAGTTGCCTTCGCAGCTCTCTCGGCGCCGAGAGTGTGCGATGGTGTCGTTTATTAATGATGTTGCCACTCAACGCATTGATTCGTCTAGTATATTGTCAAAATTAAATTTATATGCTCCAATTCGCCAACTGCGTAGTAGAAACTTATTTGCTGCAGATTTTAACCGTAGTAATTACGCTAAATTCGGTCCATTAAATCAGATGATGTCCACTTATAATCAACATTGTGAAAGGATTCAGCACGAATGTTGTTGTTTTTCGGATAACCAACCGAAATGGTATGTTAGACATACGTAATGCCTGAAGTTCATAGGCACAATATGTGTTGAAAATAGGACAAATTGAGTGAAAAAATTGCGAAAAAATCCACGTAGTTCTGGTGGGATTTGAACCCACTTCTCCCAAAGTTCGCTAGACAGGGCACGTTAACCAACTCCGCCACAGAACAAGTAACAATTCTGTGAAGTAGAAAGCCAACCTGAACCCAAAGCCCACCTAACCCCACGTTCTTTCCTCGCAATTCACCGTCTCCTTAGGTCCTTAGATGTCCACTTCCAACACTCTCTGAGCGTGCCTACAAACAACAGTGAGAGCAAGTTATTTTTTAGTGTCGAGACTTTTGCCTATTGTGAAAGGATTGATCCAACCATGACTCGGACAAAATTGAAAAAATACTTTTATGATACTCAAAACTTAAGAACTTAATAAATATTGTTTAGTGGAATAGTGCAATATAAAATGTACAACTAAGCATACATATGTAACTAACAGTAAACGAATGATTGACGTCAAATAAATATATTTCGGTGTGCGTGTGCGACCTTTACTCTATTCGGAAAACTTTTAGACAAAACCACAAGGCAAAAATTGTTCATACATCGTTTCTTGATTGCATGCTTCTGAGCTGAGAAAACAGCAAGTGAGTGTAACTCTTTGCAAGTGAGTGTTCCCATCCTTGCTTCGAAGATTTGTTTCAAGTACAATGTACAAAACAAAATACATACACAAAAAGACATATTTTTTACAAAAAGTACAAAAAGTTTACGCAAAACTTTTGCGGGTTTTAGCGACTTTTTTGGTCTTTTTTCGGCTTTTTTTAGGTTTTTTGGCTTGGCAAAACTAGTGTCGCTCCCCCTGGAAAAATGACGAAGATAAGAACAAATTGATGGGTGACCTCAAACTCTTCGGCGGTGACGTCTCCGTTTGAGATTGTGAACCACTGGTTCTGATCTCTAGATCGCTTTTGTCTAGCTCATGAGAAGAGTAATACCTCTGGTAATACCGTGGTCGTGCGGCTAGTGTCACCAAGCTCCTGGTCGCATCGGGAGCGCGGGTTCGATTCCCGCCACAGCTGCCAGGAAAAGTTTTCAGCTTGTGCCACTGGGCGTTACATGCTAGTCCGTCGTCTAGTGTCGTGCTTCCTTCAAAGAGCGGAAAAGCTCACAGGAAGCATTGAACGTGTCAGTGTCTTTTTCTTTAACCCCGAAGTCGCGACCCGCGAGCAAGATTACTTTATACGAAGTTGAAATAAATTAGTATAGCTCCAATTCGTTACACCAAAGGGACGGCATCCTATTTTTTCTCTATGGAGTTTGACAGGTTGGTTTGTGCCTCCTTACGTGGAGCATAAATTTATACTCCGGTCAAAATGTTCACCAAAACAATCGTGAAAGCCATAGGTAATCCTTGCGCTGGTGGTGGGTACACAATCATCATCATCATCAATATACAGGACAAATGAATGTAGTTTCCTGAATGAATGTTTAGAGATATCTAGAATAATTTTTGAGTGAATAATTAGAAGAACGTTTGATGGAATCTACAGAAACAATATTAGTGGAAACTCTTACGGCTCTACCCCATTTGGCATAATGCCATTTGGTATAACGCCGTTTGGCATAATGTCATTTGGCATAAAGGCCATTTTGCATAATGCTGTTTGGCATACTACGAAGAACAGACTTCTTGGTAAGAATGTGCATAATACTTGTTATGCCAAATGACCGTTATGCCAAATGCCATACAGTAAGGACCCGATTTTGTCAGCCCCATTTTGCGACAAACTTTTTGCTGTCATTATCTAACAATCAAATTTTTACCAATTTATTATGGTTTATCATCAAACTACAGCTGAGATGGAGAACATAGACGGATTAAAAGTTTGAAAAACTGTTAGAGTTTTTAAAGAGAGCAAAAAATGTGTTCAGAGAAGGGGCTGACAAAATCGGGTCACTTATGTAATGCCAAATGGAATTATGCCACATGACATTATGCCAAATGGCGTAGAGCCACTCTTACGGGATTTGTGGGAACTCGGGGACGTTTTTAAAAACAAGCAGGTGGATTATTTCATGAAAAAATTAGCTAAAATCTATGTATTCTATGTTATTCAAAAACTTCTGGAAAAATCCTTGGGGGCTTGTTGTAGGCTAGCTGACATAATTTTAACACAGATGATTAGAGCAATTTTCGAAGAAATGTCTAACCAAATCTATGGAGAAATCTTGGTAAAAACTGGGGGAAGTTCGTAAAGCAAAATATTGATTTGCTTGATTTAGCTATATTATAGAGACTTAAAGCAAAAGATTTTCGCACAAAGCCAAGCACATTCCGTAATCAAACTGTAATGCCATAGCGCTTTGAAACATCCCAAACATATTGCTAATCCGATTGAAAACCGGACTTTTCAAGTCGCGTAAATCGATTTATCTCCCAAGTCATGCGTCGGACCTAACGTCGCGCATAGTGTGCTGTGTAGCTTACCAGATACGCAATACAGCGCACTGTATGTGACGTTAGGTCCGACGTATGGTTTGGAAAATAAATCGATTCTTGCGACTTGAAAAGTCCGCTATTTAACCGAATTGACAATATATCTTCAATTCAATTCAATTTAAAGGAACTTATCATTTAAGAGTCTTGGACAAACATTTTTTTTTTGGAGAATATCACTTTTTTGCCGTTTTAACTGTGGAGCCAAAAATACTGAACCGATTTCAAGGAAAAGTATTCTGTATGTGAAGTATACATGTAGAAATATTGTGCGGACATTTCATTCGATTCGATCTAGCCGTATACAAGTTACACACTTAGTTGAGCTCGGCTAATTTTCATTCTTTTGCCGAGATCCGCACAGCCGAGTGCTCGGCAACTTAAATTTAACTGAAATATCGGCAAAAAATCAATTTTATTCATAGCAGCACCTATGGGTGCCGCTAGCACCAAACTTCAAACGTCAAATGTTTAACCGAGATTCAGCAAATGAACTTTAACCGAGATTTACACAGCCGATCTCGGCATTCTGTTTTAAGTGTGTATATATGG
This sequence comes from Aedes albopictus, assembly GCF_035046485.1. Taxonomy (NCBI): domain Eukaryota; kingdom Metazoa; phylum Arthropoda; class Insecta; order Diptera; family Culicidae; genus Aedes; species Aedes albopictus. The sequence continues at coordinate 11,295 of NW_026917208.1, forward strand.
CACAAAGTCGCAATTAGCAAACATGTTTTTTTTGTATTGTAACATTCAAACAATTTTAACTTCGGAAGTTTTTAAGCAGTTTTTATAAACGTTTTACAGTATCACATTTTGATAAGAATCTTGACAGTCATGACAGTTGTACAGTCAAAATAGTGCACACGGAAGTTAAAATTGTTAAAAAAAAAGTACGTTCTAAAGAACGTAGGATACCGTGCCATGCCCAAATACCGTGTGCCTCCTAATACCGTGTATTTGACAAAAAAAAACACAAATATTTTATTAAGTGTATATATTTTTAACTGAGTAACTAGTTCAATCATTAGCATGTTAAACCTTCTCAAGTTAGGCGTGATAAATTTGGCACACATGTATTTAAAAAAACAAGCAATTAAAAATATTTACAGAATGTAAGTGCAAAGTATCAATACACGGTATTAGGGCATGGATCCTTTTGTGTTCCAAACACCGTGTTTCGGCTAAAACTTGCAAACTGAAAATATTATTGATACTTTTTACTTTATGAATCAATTGCACAAACCTCTAGGCAACGTTTGATGCACAGATTCTTTTAATTATGAACTTAGTATGATTGATATAGTGATGATTCAAAGGACCACCAATGTATGCGGGTCACATACACGGTATTAGGAACAATGTTTTACAATTTTGATTTCAACAATGAATTAAATATTTGGAATTCCATTTATCATATTTATTATACATAATACACACAATAAGCAATAATATAGCGTTTGAAAAATCAAGATACATGGATTATTGATTTTTACAGGGCTCTTTGAAGTGAAGAGCATCCTTAAGGTCACGGTATTAGGGCATGGCACGGTACTACTCTTCGCAGGATTCCGCATAAAGATGAGGAGCTTGCGACTGTTTCTCGGATATGAACATCCCATTTTAATCCTAGGTACTTAACCTTTTGAAGCCGGATTTTTTCCGAGCGTGATTATGGAGTTTTTTCTGCGTGTTTCTTATGAAGAATATTTTTATGAAGAATATTTTTCTGGATACCCTAGGTCATCCAAACTATTATTGAATTTATATCCTTAAGTCTATGGGTGTACCGGTAACTTCTTTCATTATACAAAGCTATGTTTTGTAATCTATCATGCCCAATAAGTCTTCTGAAAGTTCAACGGACAGTACCAGATTAGTTGGGATATCCTAGGTCATCGAAACTGTTCTTGAGTTAAGATCCTAAAGTCTCCGGGTGTAACTTCCTTCATTATACAAAGCTATGATATGAATCTATCATGCCCAGTAAGTCTTCTGCGCCGCCGTGACACTTCTGTGACAAGTGTGTTACTTGGGTTCGTTTCAGTGTGTTTTCATGTACCAACTGCTGAATTTCCACTAGAGATTTCTCCTTCTTTTTCCTTGTTATTGGGTACGAGCACTGATTTTGGTCAGTCTAAGGGAAATCATTTTTATAAAAACAACCATGAATCCTGTGAAAACTACCAATGTGTCAGATGAAAGATTTCGATCTATATTTTGTAGGAAAAATACAGAAATAAAGCTAATACTTGATTTTTGTATTAAAAGTGGCACTGGCCAAAATAAAAGGTCAGCGTCATATTCTTAAATTTGGTTTCTATTTTGGCCATCCTCGTGCAAGCATCAATGCACACAAACCCACTTTTTTCAATCAGGTTGGCTGTGTTCATAAGTATCACAACAGCCTGAATAACGTACTACGGCCAAAACACCCGACTGGCCAAAATTATTACTTCTACCCTGGAGGAGCTGATCTGGTGTGATGGTTAGAACACTTGACTATTACGCCGAGGACCCGACAAACTCGCAAAATGTGAATTCTTCTTTCGGAAGGGAAGTAAAGCGTGGGTCCCGAGATGAACTAGCCTAGGACTAAAAATCTCTTTAATACAGATAAAATAAAAAAAAACTTCTACCCTAGGGGTTTCTTTCAAGTTTGATTATTACAAATATATACAGTCAGTTGTACTGCCCATGATCGCATAGTAGACGTAATCATCATTGACAATGTCAGTATTCCCAAGCTAATATCTATCGCATGTGAGTAATTGTGACCACTTTTATTCAATAGAGCACAAGATCCAATCACTAGCTAGATGTCAACGGAAAAAAACTTTATTTTATTGTTCATTGGTCAAATTGCAAAAGTGTGTTGAAAACTACAGTGGCACTTACGTCAACTATGCGAATATGGGCAGTGTAGAAGCTGCTGACTTTTTATAAGATTTTTCCTTATGTTTAAAATAGGCTTTTCTTTAATGCAGTGTTGCATTTAAACTGAACGCGTTCAACTTTTTGAACGAGAACGTCTTCTTCTTTTTTATGGCTCTACGTCCGCACTGGGACTTATAGCCTGCCTCATTTCAACTTAGTGTTCTTTGAGCACTTCCACAGTTATTAATTGCAAGGAGTCGAGAAAATTTTCTCGACCGGAACGGGAAACGAACCCGTCGTCTCCGGTTTGGCGATCCATAGCCTTAACCATTAGGATAACTGGGGACCCCACAATCGAGCTACTGATCCCGAATCCGTTCACCCCGCAAAATCTTTGTTCCACGACGGAACAAACTTCTGAGAACATTTCTCCTACGGGATCAGACAGAATACACTTCAGCATTTCCGCCTTAGAATTCTTGCAAGAACTGCTCATATAAAATGTCTTCACTAATCTACCAGAAACTTTTCAGGAATGCTGTCTATCTGGTATTTAAATTAAATTCTCACATGTATTAGTTTGGGAATGATGCCTGCAGATTCATCTTAGATTTCTCTTGCTGCAGAACGTCTTCAATTAGAATTTTCATTAAGCATTTTCCTAGCAATAAGTAAACACTTTGGAGCCTTAGAGAATTCTTTCTAGAATCCTATTTTTGAATGCTCTGAAGGAAACTCTTCTCGAGGAGTTTTCAGAATAAACTAATGGTTCAATATCTAAGGCCTAACACTACATGGTCGCCATAATGGTTTTAAGTAAGCCGTCCTGTATTATGAGGCATCATCATGAATAAAACTTAGAATTTAACAGATGAAGTTATGATACGCCATTTTGAGAGACTGTATTATAACGCATTCAATGTTTCATATGATGATGAAGCCAATTGACAGAAACCAGTATTGCGTGGCTCCATTGCTAGAGGCAGCCTATGTCACGGTCGCCATGTAGGATTTCGGAATGGCGTCGCAAAATAAATTGTCAATGTTATCCACCAAGTCCGATCATTCGATGTGGTTTTATGGCTAGACCAATATTTCATAACCATTATTTTGCATTATAATTTGCCATATTGTATTGTGAAAAGGAGTCGGACAGCTAACTTTTCCATCGGGAATAGCTCAAATTGCATGGGATCAGTATCAACGTCATCGATAATCTTTTTTTCTTCTTTTTCTAGGAGTAACATGCCAACAACGGGTATAAAGCCAGCTAAAGTTATTAACTAAGAGCTTTCTCTTTCATTGATCATTCATTATCTGGTAATAGTGTGACAGGTAAGCCAAACAAATTTCCATTCCAAAAAAATCCTGGGCCGACTGGGAATAGAACCTGTCAACCTACACTGAGAAAAAACGTTCTTATTTTTACTATGGCAAAATATGCTAATCTTGACGAAAGTTTGTGTTAATTTTATCGAAATTTATCATAATAACTATACTTTGACAGATCTCCTAATAGTAACCATTACCATTCACTTTGGTTAATTTGGCAGCCAATTTCATAGTTAAAATTACCATGACTATTAGAGTGGGTCAACGTTGTATGGAGAAACTTTAAATTTGACCGCAGCAACCCGGAACAAAGCTTTTTTGACTCCATTTTGCGTCCAAAACAACTGTGCAAAATTTGGGAGCGATTGGTTGCGTCCCCGTATTCCGCATTGTGATTGAAATTTGTATGGAAGTTAGTATGGGAAAACGTACTTTTTTGCATTTTACTCATAAGTTGAATTCTTTTGTCTAATACCGTTTAACTAATGACGTTAAAGTATAGCCTAGGATATACCGAAAAACTTTGCCGAAGACCGCAAAGTGATCCGACGCTTGTGAAAAAAGTTATTCGCTTGGTAACTTAGGCCAAAAACTGAGATTTTATTCGGCAAAGCTTTTCGGCATATCCTAGGCTATGTTTCAACGTCATTAGTTAGATAGTTTTAGACGAAAAATTTCAATTTATTGGAAAAATGCAAAAAAGCACGTTTTCCCATACTAAATTCCATACAAACTTCAATCGCAAAGCGGAATATGGGGACGCAACCAATCGCTTGCACAGTTGTTTTGGACGCTAAAAGGAATCGAAAAAGCATTGTTCCAAAAAATCGACTTTGTTGACCCAGTCTAATGACTATGTTTCATGGCTACAATTTTGTAATTGACTTGAACAGGCAACATTCTTAAGCAAGTATGACACTGTTTGACAGTTAAATTTTTACCAAGGTGTACCTGGGAAACAAAAATATTTGTCACTCTCGAAAAACGAATAGGGATAAACAGAGCCAAACAACCTGCCAAAATTTATCTGTCAAAAGTGGTCAAATATTTGGCGTCAGGGCAAAGAGTGTAAAAGCACCCTTAGATTGGTGTGTGAGGCGTCCCGTTGACCTGTTTGTTCACGGTTTGAGGTCGTCGCTACGACGACGCCGCCGTCAGTTCATTGTTTTAGCTTTGACATTAGCTTCGCATGAGATAACTTCGCGACTCTCAAGCAAGCCGCGACTTCGATTTGGTGGTGCGAAGATAATAGGTAGTTTGTTCTATAATTCAATCCTAAAAACTTCACTGTAAATAATCCCAAGTAACATTTCGATAACCAATTATTGTAGATGTTTTAGAGCTGTCATAAAACCATATACCTTTTATTTTGGTTTTATGATGTTTTTAAGAACCTCTTCTAGTCTACTTGATTGGGATAGCGAGGATAGTTATATATTGATAGAACCTGATAAAATTAATATTTTGCGACGCTTTAAAAAACAAACAATGCAACCGTGACATACCGAACCACAACACGAGTTTCTATCGAATCAAATGGATGATGATCAACTGTTTCCGAACTTTAAATTGATAAAAGGTAAATCACCATATGTGCAGTGTGCAGATCACCGAGTAGAAAAGTAATGAGTGAAATCACGAGTCAACTTTGCATGATGAGTTTGACGAGTAATCGCGCGTGAAACAACTCAACCATATGATTTGATAATTACGTTTTACCAACACTGCTTATTGTTCAAATTAGGTATGAATCCGGAAATAGTTCAACATCATCAAGCTGATTCGATAGTAACTCGTGTTGAAATGTTTTAGTGCGGTATGTCACGGTCGCCATGTTTGATTTTTGAAAGGCGTCGAAAAATATTCATTTCATCAGGTTCTATCAATCGTCATACTTCAAAATGTAATCGGACAATGAGTTTCGAGTTTCAATCATAACTTCCAAGCGCAGAAACCTGTATTGCATGATATGTATCAGAAAATATGAAAGCATAAGATTTGAATAAGGGTTCAAGCGAGAAGTGAAACTTGATTTTAGATAATGTTATGTAAGCAAGTTCTATCATATCTGGATGTGTTGCTAGATTCCAAAGTGCTCGTAAATGAGCTGTAAATCAAAGAAAATCAAATACCAGAAGGCAAGTTTGGGAATCAATCAATAGAGCATAACTGATAATACCTGATTCCCTGTGGTTTCAGTTAACGCCATCAGTTTTCTACCTTGTTGTTGAATTGTCAATACGAGCGACGTATTACAACGCCTGATAGGACCAATGAAAGGAACGAAGGTGTGATGTTGTCACGAGCCTGATTACAGCAAATGCGATTAGGCTTATTTTGAGCTGTTTTGAATCATCCAAAATAGTTGTTTTTGTAAATATACCTATCGCTTGTTTGTTACATTGGGAAAAAATAACACCCTTCCAAAAATAACTTCGAAAATCCAGTTCACCGTCGGATCACTGCGCCACGGCCCGCCCATGGATCCACGGACGACGAGTGTTTCAAGTACCTACCTACCCAAGCTAATCAATCCACACCCCGAATCAACTATCTCCGATCGGTGGACGCGAGGGTTGTTTACTGTCAAAACCCCCATTTACGTTACGGCCCAATCAATGCTGACGTCTAACACCGTGTCCGCGAGCGCGCGAAAAACAGCATTGCCGCGTAAATCGCGTTTTACGTTCAGGTCAGCTCTTATCAATCAAAGCCACACTAAATAATAATCGCCGCACCGGCGGAGGCCGTGTTCTAATTTTTCCGTACGCGATCTATCGCTGGGAGTCGTCACATTCCGCATCAACGGACGCTGCGCAGCTATCTCGGTCCAATTCAGAGAGTTTCAACTGAGAGGGCCCGATCATTGATCGTTGAACGGTTTTCGTGCGAATTTCAGACTGTGGTGGAAATAAGCGAAAGTTCGATATTTTGAGGGGAATCCAGACAAAACACCACTCAATCCCTAAATGACATTGGGAACCCCTGCCCCGACTCTAAATGAATGAGTTGTAAAATCATTTCCCTCCCAACACTCACCTGAATGTTCGTACTTGTGCCGCTGCAGCGAGCTGTGCTTGCTGAACGCCTTATCGCACTGGTCGCAGATGTACTGGCCTTCGGCGTCCGGTTGCTCCTTGCCGGTGTTGGCCGTCGAGTAGAGCACTCGCTTCGGCACGGTCAGCATCGAATGCTGCAGCTGGAGCAGCTTCTGCTGCTGCGACTCGTCGTACGGCGAGTGGCCGTTGTGGTGGTACTGTTCCAGATCGCGCCACGGTCGCTTCTCGGGGGCACCGGGGCTGAGGCTGTCGGCGCGGATTGGCGGACCGCGGGTCAGCTCCGGCGGAAAGTGCTGCAGGAAGCGATCCATTCCGAGGAAGGCGCTGTCCGAGGGAGGTATGGGCGCATAACCGGGTGCGGCCGCTGCCGCGGCGATCGGAGGAGGCCGTTGACGCGGATGGGCGGCGGCTTCGTTAGGCGAGGGCGTTTGACGGATCATCATTTCCGGGGGGAACTGATTGTACGGATAGAAACCCTTGAAGGGGGTGGAACTGCGGGACGATTTCACACTGAGATTCATGGCTTCGTCGAGGAGGCTGGCGGTGTCGGGTTGCGAGCAGGGAGCCGTGCCGTAGCGTGGCGAACCGGAAGGGATCGAGTCTGGTTTCTTGACGGAAAGATCGAGCGGTTGATCGGTTTCCGATCCCGTTTGACTAGGTGCGGACTGATCAGCAGTGAACATAGCAGGCGTTGCGCCATCTGCTTGAATCGGGTTGCGGTTGTTGATCAGGTTACCCATTTTTCGTTCCCGCGATCGGTTGTTTTGGAACCACACCTGGACGACACGGGCTTCCATGCCGACTCGCTTGGCAATCACCTGGAATTCTTCGCGATTCGGTTTGTTGTTGATGGCGTAATACTTTTTGAGTTCGTTTTGTTGTTCCTCGGAGATGGCGGTTCGTACGCGGACCTTTCCGCTGCGTTCCGCGGAAGTCTTGGATCCGTCAAAGTCCGTGTCGTCTTCGCTACCGCTGTGCATTGGCAGGTAGTTGCTGGCAGCTGCTGCGGCAGCGGCTGCCGCCGCAATTTGCTTTTGTAGGAGTAGCGACTGACAGAGTACTTGCTCGTGCTGAACAAGTTCCGTCTGATGGTTGAAGGTGGCCTGGCATTGTTGACACTGAAGAACTGGCGCCTTGTCTTCGATCTTCTCCATGTCTTCGTCCTCTTTGAACTCTTCCTTGATTTGCGGAGTAGGAGGGGCTACCGGGACAGGACTTGGACTACTGCGATCGATATCAATGTTCAGTTCTGGCGATGAGACCGATTCGGGGCGTTCCATTTTGATCGGGTCTGCACTGACATTGATCGGGGTGGATTGCCGGTGGATGACTTGATCTCCGACAGACATACGATGCGCAGCATCCAGTATTTTCTGCTTCATGTCATCGAGAATGTTTCGGTAGTCATTCGCCATTGGAACAGCGTCTGTGCTCCCGGGAACGACCGGTGAAGATTGCATGGAACGTCGCTCGATTGGAAATTTCTGTTCTTCATCGTCCTCGTCGTCATCTTCGTCTACTTTGATGTCTCTTTTCTCTGCATCTTCCTCATCTTCCTGTGCGTCGTCTTCTTCATCGTCGTCATCCACATCCATGACCAGTTTTGGCTCTTCCTCCTCCTCGTTTTCATTCTCGGTCACTTCTTCGATCATGTCTTCCGCGTCGGAATGGACGCTTACGTCGGGTGACTTTGAGCTTCGGCCCAGGTCCGACTTGAGCGTTGCATTGAATTGCTGTTGCGTTTTGAGAAGCAGCGATTCCATCGATTCTGCGGTGGGAGCCGAACCAGCAGCCGCACCGGCAGACAATTCTATCAGGCGATGTATGTTGTAGTGGCTGAATGCGGGATTGACCGAATTGAGGGGATACAAGTGGTTGAACGAGGCCAGGAATGCAGCCGTTTCGTAGTTGGGATACTTCGGAAGCATGGGGAAGAATGCGTTGGGATTGGTGCTACTGGTCGTGTTCTGACCGTTCGAGAGCTGTCCGTTGGATAGACCGGCGGCTGCCGGGCTTCCTCCCGGGAGGTAAGACCCGGATCGACGTCCACTTTTCTCCGACTTACCACTAGGACTGCTGCTACTATTGTTGTTACTGACCGCCGAGCTGTTGTTGTTGTTGTTGTTGTTCAGCTTCAGCCCCATGCTGATGCACTTCTTCGAGGTCATGTGGCTGGAGTAGGAACCGGAATGGGAGAACCGCTTGCCGCAGTTGGTGCATCCGAACGGCTTCTCACCCGAGTGGATGCGCACGTGTTCCTTCAGGTGGTGCTTGAACTTGAACGCCTTATCACAGTCGGTACATTTGAACTTCCGCAGCAGCGTCGACTCGTCGTGGGAAATCATGTGACGCTGGAGGCGGTACACGTTGGCAAACTGCTTGTGGCACACCTTGCAGCTCTGAAATGGAAAGAAGGGAAAGAAATGACGAGTTAGTACCGTTGGACTGATAGTTCGTTATATCTACTGAGCTGGAATGTTATTTCGAGTATGCGAGGGAGAGTGAATTTGTTCAAATAAGCGTTCGTAAGCTTGATGGAACGTGAACTGATATTAGGAGATGGTGTTGGACACGACTAGAGAGCGAAAGAGATATTTATACTGTGCGGTGATCCAACAGCAAGTCATTTGATTGCTGAGCACCCTGCGTTACCCCTGGGGGTAACTTTCGGGGGTACAATTACCCCTGGGGGTAAAATTCTTCGTCAGGGGCCGTAGTGCTCCCTATTTTCCATTCTTCCCTCTCCTATGGTCAAAATAAGGTTCGATTTATTTATAAATAGGCGATTTGTTTTGAAAGACCCTGATAGGTAGGTGCAAGCAACGATTAATACATATGTACGAATACGAAGAAGATCGAGTGTGGAACGCGAGTAAAATGCGCGTTAATCCGTTGCAAGGTGGAGTAATGAGGGAAGGTTGAGGAGACGAGTGGGAATGTTTGATGATGGCAAGCTGTACGCTTAAAGTGGAGCAGCAGAATCTACACGCTCCCGCACCCGAACTGATTGATTGGTTTATGATGGGAATTTTATATGAAGCACCCGCTCGGCTCGATACGCACCATTTTGAAGCGGCTTTCAATCACGCGTGAAATGCGCACTCTACTGGGTCGCATATGCAAACACGCACACACTCACATGAGTCCAGATACTCGCGCGCACAGATGGGATGGTGGAAACCGATGATCAAATGGACGGGAAAATGTAATAAAATTCGTTATAATGGCATCAGAACCATCGGAAAAGTCCCGGTGTACGCGAGAGAGGGCAAGGCAGCAAATATTTTTTAACGAAATATCTGCGCTCAAACTACCGCATCGCATCGGGATCGGCCATCCAGCAGCAATGCGCCAGTAATTTCCGTTTGCAATCAAAATATTTTTGTTTTTACACGTTCGATTTTTATGGTGTAAATTAAACAAGCTGCTGGCGTGGTGCGGGCAGTGCTTTTATTGACACCCGATCAAGAGAAGAGAAGAGGCGTGTGCGTTGTTAGTCAATGGGTACGGTATGGCCACTGGCCAGCTCCACTATATGTACTGACACCGGATTATCCTCCCCTCAGATATATGGGTTTTTATTTGCCTGGTTCACCGTGTGCAGCTATTATACAGAAAGAAGTCGTTTAGTCAGCAAATCCAGTGCGCCATATGGAACGGGGAAAAAAAAAGAATTCGAGTGATCTGGAGGCTAAGGTAAGAATGTTCTCTAGGTCCCCCCTCCCCCCTCTTAGATTTTTGTTCATACAGAAATCTCGTTAATACAGATAAAAAAAAACATTTACTGATATTCTTCAAAGGCTAGTAGGCATTGCTCTGTGCCTTTGAAACATTTAATTCGTTGTAGTCATTAATTGTGCTATTAAAAGTTACATTACCTAGTCTAACCCACCCAGATCCGTCAATTTCTGTGAAACTCAGAGCCATTCCAAAATACCTTTGAGATATTTCAGGATTGCTAAACTTCCCTACAACTAAGAACTTCCAGTTAATATGAAGATATGGCGAAGCCACATCTCGAGCACATAATAGAATACATATCCTAGCTTGATATGATGAAAGATGTTACCGCTACATCGGTAGACTTCTGAATCTAAACTCAAGAACAGTTTGGATGACCTAGGATATCCTGACTGACCTGATACTGTCTATTGAGCTTTCAGAAAACTTACTGGACATGATTGATTACAAATCGTAGCTTTGTATAATGAAAGAAGCTACCGTTACACCCGTAGACTTCACGATCTGAACTCAGGAACAGTTCGGATGACCTAGGATATCCCAATACTGATGATCTGATACTGTCTTTTAAACTTTCGGAAGACTTACTGGACATGATAGATTACAAATTGTAGCTTTGTATACTGAAAGAAGCTACTGTTACATCCGTAAACCTTAGGATCTAAACTCAAGAACAGTTTGGATGACCTAGGATATCCAGAAAAAAAAAATTGCTTCATATTCTACCCTTTTTATACTGTTGAGCACCAAACCCACAGAAAGACGTAGAAAAAACTCCATAAAAAGGCTTGGACAAAATTCCGGCTTTAAAGGGTTAAACCTTCGGACGAATCGGTGGGCAACTTCTTTGAGTAGCACCCCAGAAGTAACTGCTGGGAGACTATAGATAAAAAGCTCTAGTGTGATTCTGTGTGATTTCAGGATGAATATTTATGAAATTTACGCAATTACAATACTGATTGATTCTGTTATTTGCTTTTCTTTACGTGTACACTTTGACCACAAAATACAAAAAAGAGAACCGATACCCTACTGTTTTATCGAACAATATGGAACGATCTCACCGACTAACATTCACTCTAGTGTCGTTGGCTGGCGTCATGAGTTCGAATCCAAGAAAAACGTGTCGACCGCTCACGAACAGAGATCTTCTCAGTCATCATCGAAACAAAATTGAAAACGATGCTTCAAAATCTACAGTACTAATTATAATCTTTCGTTGACCTTTTTTCCTTCAGCCAATAACCGAACCAGAAGCTTTCATTAGCACTGCAAGCTGCAAGACACCAAACAGCCAGCGCCCCTTTTAACCATCAAAGCTAAAATACCTCTACTCAACCTCTACCGCACCTTGGGCCCATTAACGTGTTCCCCCTTTACCAGTCAGTAGGTAGTGGTGCACCTGCACGTGCTTCACTTGGCTCCGATGGATGGCGCATGAGGCATGACTAATGGAAAAGAGGTAATAATTTTTCCAATACGTGAGTCGTCTCCCTCCACGCCGCGTCCATGGAAAAAAATGAAAACTCCAAAAATAAACACTGATCGTCGTGGTCCACGCAGGAGAACACGCAGCTCAGAAAACATTGCCAATGCCTCTTCATAAAAGGTTCTCCGACTTTTCGCCCTTGTACCTATGGGTACATCGTACGCCTGCCTATATTAAGAAAAATGATTTCACTGATGGAAGAAGGTACAACACCGGTCGTCGTCGTCGTCTGCGCTGTTTTTACAACCAAAGGTAAATGATCAACACTTTTCCTTTGCTTGTTGCGGCTGGAATTGGAACGATCAGTTGGGGGGTGTAGGGTGGCCAACTTTTTCTGTATTGTAAATACCTAAAAAAGGACGCACATTGCTTGAACGACAGAGGTACAGGCCTAATCAGTGATCATTCAATGTTCACTGGTAACGGTTTGCACACTCCAGGATCATAGATCTAGAATTAGGTTCGACAAACGTCCAAGATCATTTAAAAACTCTGTATAGTATACGCCTACAGAACATAATGCATAACAAACAATCATTCATCGTTCCATGGTATTGTACTTGCAATAGAAGGCTTCTCAGGAGGTTCTAGAAAATTCGAGAATTCTTTAGAGTACAGGTCTACATCAGATCTACAGCGATAAACTAGTGGTCATTAAATGTTACAAACTGAACATAGAACTGAGTTCAACTGATGTTCTAGAAAATACCTTTGTCCCATCCCAGAATCTCCAACGGAGTGACATCAACTTTCTTGGAAACGTCACTCCCAAATTTTTCTTGCTTCACGTTTATGACACGATACGGAGCGGCTGACGAGATGTCGCCGTTCCATAATTTTGTTCAATAGTCTATTTCACGAAACGACAACAGTGTTGATATTGATATTAACACTCACGGGCTTGGGCGCAACCTCCTGTCAAATTTTCATCCATGAAATGAGCGATCAGCTGATCCGAAACGTCTCGTAAAATGGCTCATTGTATTCAATGACGCTACATAGTAGGCCTGGCCGATCCAATACTTGTAATATAGGGCACTGCATGAAATTCTCTCCTTCTCTTTCACTCTTACAGAAATTTTGTAACCAATAAGGCCAAGAAACGTCAAAATTCCATACAAATTCAAAATAGTGCAGTGCCCTATATCTCTGGTGCCTTGCAAGTATTGATAATCACAAGAAAATAGGTAGAAATAGTCGATTCTATCATTTTACACGATTCTTTTAATAAATGGCTATGTATGTGTAGACTAGACTGCGTAGACTAGGCTAGGAGCGATTCAATGGGTTTATGAAGGGTTTCATGGGGAATTTAAGAGCTTCCAGGAAGGTTGCAGGGGTGTGTACAAGTGGGTTTTATTTGCAGAGATTTACATGGATTATTAGGAGGCTTTGATGAGGTTTTAAAGGATTTCAGGGGATTGAGATGCGTTTTTCGGGCTTAAGGACGACGTTTTTAAAAAGCTTCATGGGTTTTTAGAATTTTTTAAAAGCCTTCCTCCCCTAAAAATTGTGCTGGATCCCTCATGAAATGTCCTTGAAGCCACCCGAATCCGGTTGAAGCTCTCTGTAAGACCTTTGGTACCCTAATACTCATGCCCCTGGAGCACTCTGAAGCCTCTTTAAATCCCTGTTAATCCTCCGAGTTTCTTCATGAGACCTGTTTCCCCCTTATAACTCCGCAGTTCGACCGTTTCTCCCTTCCTTCCTTCCTTTCTCAAATCTTTCTGAGACCTCTTTTCCCTTTACTTTTTATTTGTAGAGGTTTATCATCTTTGAAAATGTTGTCTGATATGTTCGAACCTGTCTACGGCCAAAGTTTACGCTCCGTACAAATTTCGAAAATTTTGTATGAACAAAAGTCAGCGAGGGTAGAGTAGTTCATGAACAGCACCTTAACAACTCAATTTGAACGA
>NW_026917209.1:0-25000 GCF_035046485.1 Aedes albopictus
AATCGAAAGGCACCACGGTCATGACACAAGTTGTATACATCGGTGGTGTTGAAGGGTAAGTTTCAGCAGACACTACATAGCTTGTTGAAGTTGGCTAAGATTGTTGCTGCTAATAGCGGCTCAAGAATGCGAGGAAACGTCACGTTCTAGCTAAGAAACTGTATATTGTCATTTAAAACTTTGAACGTGGCTGTTTCGCATCGAAGGAAACTCTGAATTAGTTATTTATGTAACGAGTTGCAAAAAGTTGATTTTTTCTGCACGAGTCGTACATTTATCCAACGAGGCTTGCCGAGTTGGATAAATACGAAGAGTGCTGAAAAAATCGAGTTTTGCAACGAGTTCCATACAAAATTGTATGCAATGTTTTTTTCATAATGCAACTCATTTGAGTTGCATAATGTTCATAATGCAACTCAAATGAGTTGCATTATGAACATTATGCAACTATTTTTCATAATGCAACTCATTTCAGTTGCATAATGAACCGGTACGAAAAAGTAGGTCATTATGATACTGAAATGGATAGTATTAAATAGAAATTATAATACTGAATTGCATAAAAGATTTTTCATAAAATGCATGTATTATGTAACGACCTGCTAAGATTGAAAACTTAGTTAGGGAATGTATTTCGGACTTTTTGGTTTGGCACCCGCTACTCTAAATATTTACTAAACTTTTTAATAGTAAAAATGAACGAGTTAAACATTGTCAGTGTATAATGCCCCATAATAGTGGTTTACGCAACAAGGTACAGAATGACGATTTTTACAGCACAAGTCGTACATTTATCCAACGAGGCTTGCCGAGTTGGATAATTACGACGAGTGCTGGAAAAATCTAGTTCTGCACTGAGTTGCGTACAATGTTTTTTGCAATTTCAAAAATTACCGCTTGGAGATAGTTTTTAACAACATTTTCATAAAACTGCACAGTGATTGATTGATTGATTTGTCTTTATTAGAGAGACTTTCAGCCCTTGGCTGGTTCGTCTCTACTGCACATGGCCATGTTTAAGAAAGTCTGATCATAACAGGTTATACTGTGCATTTGTCACATTTTTTCAGACATGCATCCAGAAATCACCAAGAAGTTGATCAAAACTGAAAATAGTGCTGTAATGGTTCATTACGCTACGCAAATCACCCAAGTAACCATTGAGCCGTAAAAATAGCATTAAATCGGTTCTATAGTCGAATATAGAACCTGGCTAACAGAGCTAATTGGTTCTATATTATCTAATAGAGCTGCTCAAAAGCCACTTTTGGCGCATTATTCGGCTGATATACGGCCAACTTCAAAATTCCGTACCAAGTCTCTGGAGCGAGAGTTGTCAAAAGTGACAAAGAAAAAAGAAAAAAAATATTTTGTTTATCTCCTTTTCTATTCTCATTTCTAGTGCTTCCACTGAAGTTGCTTTTTTGCTGCTTGACCCAGATTCCAGCTGTTGTCCTCCAGGTTCCTCGTCGAAAGTCCAAGTCCATTTGCGTTTTCCATCTGCTCCACTGATGCACCATGGAATCAGTGTGCTCAAACTAGTATTTTAACCATGCAGAATATAATATAGTTTGGATATCTCGACGGTTGATAATGATATGGGAGGGTGATGATCGAGTGATGATTTAGTGGTAAATTTGGTGGTGACGAATACAGGAAGAGAAGCGATGCAGGAGAAGCAACATGTATGTATATAAATGGTCGGAAAACGTTGCAGCTCCTCTTCCGAAGTGTTTCCCGACCCGAGGTGGAGTTTGTAAAACAAATAAACTATGAGAGTTGTGCCTGGAACCTGGTCTGGCATCACCACATTTGCTTAAAAGATTCCATTATCTCTTAAAATAGTATTCCGAGCAGCATTTGTCGAATGACAACAATCCTGTTGTTAACAGGATGATCCTGTTCCCCCGATCCTGATCCGGGGATGCATTAGTCATGACCGACTTGAGTCTGTTTTGGTCGAAATCAATTTGATTGATATAAACGTCATGTACCCCAAGCCCTGTGACAGCACTGACAAACTTTTTTACAGCTTGTAGGCTTTATATAAGCATACAGGGCTTATTTTAGTTCTTATTGTTTATAGTGCCTATAAGCATTAGGAATGCTTACATAGAGCTTTTTAGCACTGAAAAGCTGTTCAATGACCATTATAATGCTTAGAACAGTGCTTAGTGGTTACCTGGGCAGTGCTGTAATGAACCATTACAGCACTGCTAATTTGGTGTGGGAAAGTAGGCCTTTTCCTGTCAGATTTGCGTGAGGTAAAACAGCCTATTACGATGAGAAATTGCAAAAAATTTATTACTGACGTTCTCTATATGGTTTTCATAGGATGGCATTAGAAAAAAAAAACAATTTATCGCTATATCTTTTTTGTTTCAAATTTATCATCAAAGTTGTCTGAAAACCACTTTTTGACCTTTCAAAACGTAGTCAGTTAAGAAAAGGGAAGGAATATTAGTAGACAACCTTTACTGTACTGCACTGCACCCGTGTTTACCTCTGTGTCCACAAAGGTAACGGGATGGATTGCTTGTTAGTATGAAAGGATTTGTTTGAGTCAAAGGAATCACTGTGCCAAGTTACGAAACGATTCAACCAAAAAATACAAAAATAGCTAACAAAAATATACTGCACTTCAATCCTTTGTCTAGAGTAGAATGGAAGCTGGAGCACTATGCTTAATAGGGGAATAGATGCCCTTAGAACTTCTTG
Organism: Aedes albopictus; assembly: GCF_035046485.1. NCBI lineage: Eukaryota > Metazoa > Arthropoda > Insecta > Diptera > Culicidae > Aedes > Aedes albopictus. Next base: position 2,719 of record NW_026917209.1, read on the forward strand.
CGTTTATGACTAAAAAGCATTCACATTTTTCGTGACAATCTTTGCATGAATTTCTTCTTAAACAATATAAAAAAATGGTAAATGCAATGAATGTTTCATCGTTTGAAAGAGAACGAGAGAGGGAAGAATCTCACAATATTATACAGGTTCTTTCGAATAGTTTCGGATCGTTGGTTTTCTGCATCGTCATCTGCATAGAATTGGTTCCACGATCGCGTGGTACAGGCACAATTTACCAGAACATATGGGCGCGTCTATATATGAAAAAAAAAACTTGAAAATGTCGGCGTTCTTGAAACTGGTCTCGCCGGAGCGTAAACTAGTTTGCGCGATCACAACAATCAGCGGGCGTTGATATTTCGGTATTCTGGTTTCTTTAATCGAATGGGTATACCACCTAGCACATGCATCGATCGAGTTTATCCCGAAGCCGATACAATCACCCGCAAACTGATGATGTTGATTGTTTGGTGGTGTTTCGGAAGTAGTCTTCTAGGCAAAGGGTTTCCTCGGCGTATAAAGATTGCTAATTATCTGGTTTATTACATTGAATAAATTCCACAATATATTGCGTGCTAAATTTACAATGTACATGACTTGGAACTTTTTGTGCTACCACACGATATGCATGCACATGTGAAATGGTCGTTGACTCTGAATTTTTAACTGTGGAACTGCTCAACGAACACTAAGCTGAGAAGCAGACTTTGTCCTCAGTTGGGATGTGACGCCTGAAAACTCCTACTTCAGATATTCCTCTTGAAATTTCGTAGAAATTTCTTGCAGAAAATTCTGGTAATACTTGGTTGATACTTTATGCTCTATGAAGTCAAAATTATTTTCGAAAAGATTTTGGACCTCTCACCGTCTGCAAAGACGTTACGGAACATCCGCTTCGGCTACCAATAGGTATGTGCAACCAATCATTTGCTCCATGATTCATTCCTGTTGAAATGATATTGTTAGATATTGGATACAACAAGCGGGACAGGCCCAACCAACCATGACAGAACCAACAAATTTAGAAAATGGAATTCAATTCCCAACTGAAAACAGGGGCGCACAATCTCTTTCTGGTGGCAGCTAATAGTTTTCGTTAGAGCAACATTAACGGCGGCTACTATTCGAGCAACCCGCGCAGCGCTACCATTTTGACTTAACCACCCTTTTCCACACCGGTAGCAATCAAATTAGTCACCCTGATTCGTATCGGGAGGGCTGTCATATTCCCATAGATTTTTTAGCAGCGCAACTGTCCCGCTACTATATTTGGTCACCCACTCATAGCGCTACTATTTTGCGAGCGCATCTAGCAGCGACCGGTAAAGTTTGCTGCAATGATGGAGGGCTGCCAAACGGGGTATAGAAGCGCACCGTTAAAGGTGCTCTTATAAGGTACACCGGGGCTAGTTGAAACAGCAGGCTAACATGGTGTTATTTTTATTTATTTTTTAAATTCTTAATCACTTTCCGATTGGGGGTCCATTATGAGTAGCAGTTCGCCGATATCCAGGTATCCGGGTCCGTTTGAGCCATGGGGCTCAGAAGAGGGTCAGTGTCAGCCGCTCTCGGTGAAGAGCAACTGACGAAAAATTGCATGTGCCGGGGCTGGGAATCAAACCCATGACCATCCGCATATGAAGCGAACGTGTGACCAACTACGCCACGGGCCCCGACTAACATGGTGTTATCTAATCAAGATAAACAACTGGAATGTCATAACACATAATACGTGAATCAAACAATCTTTTGGCCGAGAAAAACTTTCCAAATTAGGGTGACTAAGGGTATTATAGGCAGATTTGTTGTCTTCGTCATGGGGGTCTTTGTGGGCCATATTGCCTGAAATTAGGGCATATAACTCAGTTTGATTGGAAAGGATTTGAAGCCAACTCTGAGGTCAAAAGGTTTCAAAAAACGCTCCATGACGAAGAGAACAAAACTGCCGAAAATGCATATATTGAATTATTTTTCACAACTTCGCGTTTCACCCGCACTCACCCTTAAAAACATTTGAAAAAAATAATTGTGAGCGGGATTATTCTACCTTAATTTTAGAACCACTTTCACGTAAAAAGAGCAATTTTCAAAATTATTATAAGCACATTTTTGGAAGGCTTTTTCTCACCATAAGTTTAACACATCCATTATTTACTTAAGTGTAGAATTAGCTTAAGTTAAAATACACATAAAAACAAAAACTGCCATTATTTACATATGTACCTATGAACAAAGTCTTGAAGGAACTAACTATTATAAGTAGATAACATGCATTTTGTGTGTGTAAACTGCCTACCGTGGTACCACAGACATCCAGACATCTCACTCTACTCATTTCCAATCGTTCATCTTTTGACGGTTAAGGACAAACGTCTTGAAATCCCGCTTCAACAGTGCATCAGAACTTCAGACGCACAAATCTCAAGAAGCAAGCTTAATAAGTAAAGCTTAAAATGAGAAGCTCTGGTGCGCTGATTTTGTTTACGAAGAGATTTGTGCTTTCGAAATCGTGAGTAGGTGTCAATGTCGGCTATTTTGGAATTCTAACAAGTCTGTCCTTAATTTAAATTATCTGTAGTTTCACTATCGCTCACTCACGGTGCTCGTATCGTTTTACCCCTGCTTGACATTTGCTCACTACCTTCGCCTTTCGAGCGTGACACAGCATTGGGGTTAAGTTATCATGACAGATATTTTGATCGTAACATATAATTACAGACAAACAGACGTCTCACTCTACCCACTTCCCATCGTTTCCCTTTTTAACGGGATATTCAAATATTCAGTCGTTCGTAAATCTCTCGTTCATGGCGCTCGCATTGTTTTTGCTCCTGTTTGACGTTTGCTCACTATCGCCATCTACTCAGTGAGTTATTGAAACACAGCGTAATTAGCATTGGACGATTATGCTTTCGTTACGGTGGATTTTAATCGCACATTTATACGCCTGTTTGCCTGAGGGTTTAGTTTCCATGACAGTTATTTTGATCACGTTACGTTAGAATTTTTTTCTTCTTAGGTTTCAGTAGCCGTCTGATCACTGTGACTAGCGCATTCAAGTCACTCTTGTTCAACTAAACGCCAAAACCCCCGGAGATCTCAACCTATAGAGAGGATTGAACTGTTTTAAAATAACACTCTGCTGGGTATTTCACCCGTCGATTATCCGCTCGAGACGATGCTATCAGTGCCGTATGCTGATAAAACACAATATATGAAAGAATGAGTACATGATTCAGGGTGGTTACTGTGTTCAAGACGAAATGTATAATTACTTATCTTCGTACGGCTTCACTACCGCGTTGATCTATCTATTCATACTCGTATCAAATAGCAAATAGAATTGCAGTGCAAATCAGAGATTGCAGACTGTGAATTTCAATGTATAACGTAACCAGAGTGGCTTCATTTTACTACGTATATTTATAGTCACTTCCATCGTATTAGTAGATAAATCTTGGGGCGTGGGGTTGGGCTTTGAATTGCTTTCATCTGATATTCAACTGGCTTTTCCGGGAAAGGCGCAATTGGCTTTAGTTTTCCTGGAAATTTAGGGCGCATTTGATTCGATTTCCACAAACTGTTAGAAAAAGCTGCACACCTGCTGATTTCCAGGAATTTTAAGTAGTTTCTTGTATAATTTGTTGTCAAAAACAGCTTCAATTTCGAACAACTGACAACTTCCTGAATTTACTACATGGGCCTACTCCAAGGCTCATGTTTAAATCCTTTGCGTTATGAGTATTACGTCAAATGCATTGAGACCTGTTTGGAGGAATCCATGGATAAATTTCTGAAGACTGCCCAAGTAATCACGAAGCCTAGGGTGGCCCACACTTGTATGAAAAACAAAAATTTCGAAAAATGCCAACTCTCAGAAGCTCCTCCCAGGAGGACTCCCAGAAGCTACGTTCAAAATTTGAGCAAAATCGGTTGAGCCTAAGGGGGCGCTCAAAACGCTTAAAGTTTGTATGGGAAAACTTGCACAAATGTATGCAGAAATTTTAAGTTTTCGAACTTTGCCGCTAGGTGGCGCTGTAAGCTTTCAATAATCAAACCCTTTGGTATTATTGTAGGTGACTATATGCCAAAGAACTTTGTCGAAGACCGCGAAGTGATCCGACGGCTGTGAAAAAAGTTATATTCTAGGCAAAGCTATATCGTTAGACGTATTTTTTTCCTTTGATTTTGGCCGCTGTCTGACCACTGTCGTGTCTAACGTATTCAAGTCTTGTTCAACAGAACTGGAAAATCCCCTCAAATCTCAACCTATAGAGAGGATTGAACTGTTTTAAAATAACACTTTGATGGGTAATTCACCCGTCGATTATCCGCTCCAGGCGGTGATATTAGTGCCGTATGTTGATAAAACACAATATATGAAAGAATGAGTACATGATTCAGGGTGGTTACTGTGTTCAAGACGAAATGTATAATTACTTATCTTCGTACGGCTTCTCTACAACCGCGTTGATCTATCTATTCATACTCGTATCAAATATCAAATAGAATTGCAGTGCAAATCAGAGATTGCCGGCTGGGAAGTTCAATGTAGGTATGTGTTCCATCATTAATCTCACGCTCCCATATTCATCCTATTCGAAAACAAGCGATTATGGCACCGATTGATTCCGTTCTTTTTGTTTTTATGGGTGCTCACTTCTAACAAAAAATACAAAAATAAGAAACAAAACAAACAGCGCTTCAATCCTTTGTTTTTCGTAGGATTAAAATGGGAGCCACATGCTTAAGAAGGGAACCAATACCCATAACGTAACCAGGAAGGCTTCATTCGACTACGTATATTTATAGTCACTTCTATCGTATTTGTAGATGAATCTTGGGGCGTGGGGTTGGGCTTTGAATTGTTTTCATCTGATAATAGCTGTCCCGGCAAACTTTGTCTTGCCCGGTTGTGGTGGTTTGACAACTTTTGAGTTTATAATATCACCGCACTCTAGATTGGTTTTATTTCGATCGTGTTGATTTTCTTCCCAGCTTATCAATTTTCTTACTTTTTTAGTTAATTTTCGTAACTTTTTGTACATATAAACACAGCCACCACGAATCCGAACCGTGTAAGAGTCATGCTGATCGGTTCATCCGTTCTTGAGTTTTGTTGCCTCAAAGAAACTCCAAACTCATTTTTATATATATAGATAGATAGATTCAACTGGCTTTTCCGGGAAAGGCGCAATTGGCTTCAGTTTTGTAACACATGCTCTTCCACCTCCTGCCGCTCGATGATTCGCAGTGTGTCGATTGTGTACTGATTTGCTGAAAACAATATTGAATGTTTATTCTAATCTAGCTCAAACGATATAAACTTACCCAAAAAAGCGTTAATAATAGTATCCGACGAACCAAAACTTTCAAGTACTGCAATAAATTCTGCGGTTTCTTCGTCGAGGCTTTCAACCTCCTCCAGCTCTTCGATTTTCGGTTCCGCGTTCGACATTTTTGTTTATTTGACTTGACAACTACAAGATGGCGGCCGTATTTTGCTTCCAATCTTATACACCGGAACAAATTTTAAAGTCGAAAATTAAAATTTATTGGTTTGAACAAAAGTTTTGTTGATTCTACAAAACTGCATTGTTGAAGCAATAATTGCGATCAGTTGAAATCATAATTAAAAATGCAATTTTTGATTCAACTCGAATTTTTGTTGTTTCTAAAAAATGCATGCTTAGAATTAATAAAATATAGTATTTGTTTCAAAATGTACAAAAATAATTGATTCTAATCATTGTGTTCTTAGATTCGACCTTGTGATATTTTTCTGCGTGCATGTTTACAAAATAAAACGAAAGTCGTGAACTTCTGTCAACGACCAAAATTTTTGAAGTACAATTTAGCACTGATTTCGAAACCGTGCTTCAAAAAAATTTAAGTAGAGCCGTTTTTGAGTTTTAGATTAATATTGAGTTTCACAACTTTTAAAAATATGAAATTTACTAAAATTCAAATATCTTGCATTTTGTTCAATCGATTTCGAATCTTTTTCCATAAATAAAAAGTTGAATACAATACCATTCGGTCATCTGAATGCAGGTTTTGCGTCAGGTTGATGAAATTCAAGATAGGGACGATCTCCTTAAATTTTAGCTAAATTTTCAAAAATATATGCAGAAATGTATTTTTTTTTTCAATAAGAAAATAACAATCTAATAATTCTTTCTCAATGTTTATTTGATGTATCATATGTAGGCGAGTTACAGTAAAAAAAATCAGCTCAATCGAAGCATTGATTACGGAGAATGAGATGTGTGAAGTGAGCGACGTTGCTTAAAAATAGAACAAAAATCGATTTCAAATCATCAACCTTGTATGGAAAGTCGAAAAAATTTCCGCTCTACTGTAATTTTTTTCCTTCGCGTTTTCGAACTCGGCATGATTCTACACCAAAAATGATCATCAGTTTACCGAGTTCAAAAATGCTGTAAACTAGTGTAATTTGTTGTCAAAAACAACTTCAATTTCGAACTACTGATAACTTTCAGTGTTGGCTACATGGGCCTTGCGTTATAAGTTTTACGTAAAATACATTGATAATTGTTTGGAGGAATCCATGCAGAAATTTCTGAAGAATGGTGGAATTTCTAGAAAAAATTATTGAAAACAAATCCTGGTGGAATTCTTCGAGAAATACCTGGAGGAATCCCTGATGCAATGGAGGAATCTCTGGAGGAAATCTTGGAAGAATCCTTTGAGGAACTTTTGGACAAATTCCTGGAGGAAACCCTGGAGAAATCCCTTGACGAATTTTTGGAAAATCCCTAGAGGCATTCTTAAGGGAATTTCTGGAGGAATCCCTGGAGAAATTTCTTGATGAATTCCAAGAGAAATCTCTAGAGGAGTTCCTGGTGAAATTCCTGGAGGAATTCTTGGAGGAATCCATGGCGAGATTTCTGAAGTAATCCTAAGAGGTTAATCTGAAGTAATAATCAAGAGAAATTTCAGAAAAAAATCTAGGAGGAATCCCTGGATACATTTCTTAAGAAATCTTTTGAGAAATTTCTGGAAGAATTCCAAGATGAATTTCGGAAGCAATCTCTGGAAAAATGTCTGGAAGAATTCCTGGAGGAATCCCTGGATGAATTCTTGGAGAAATCGCTGGAGAATATTCGGAGGAATCTCTAAAGCAATTCCTGGAGAAAATCCTAGTGAAATGCCTGGAGGAAATTCTGGATCAATTGCTGGCGCAATCCTAGGAGGAATTCGAAGAGGAAACCCTAGATAAATTCCAAGAGAAATCCCTAAGGGAAATATTGGAGGAATTTCTAAAGGAATCCCTGAAGAAATTCCTGGATCAATTCTTGGAGAAATTCCGCGAGGAACCTTCAGAGGAATTCTGTGGAAAATGCCTGGAGAAATTCCTTGGAAATGTCCTGGGGAAATTCCTAGTGTAATTTCTGGAGGAATCCTTGGAGAAGTTTTTTTATTCTTCAATCACTTTTTTCAGCTTCAGATTCTTCAATCACCTGATTTTCAGCTCTTTTGTCCGCTAGGGCACTGCGTGAGCGATTCCAATTGGAAGCTGTACTTACAATTTGTACAGCGCCTAAATGTACTCTATTCTAATTCTACTATATCGAACTGGATACCGTTGTGCTGCTTTCACTTTCTTCCCTATCATGGTAGAATGATGAGCACGAGGATGTTGATGTGTGGCCTGTTTCTTTTTCTAGTTCGATTGGGGGTCCATTATGAGCTGCCGTTCTGCTCTCAGGGGGGAAGAGCAAATGACGAAAGTTGGGTCAACTGACGGGGCTGGGATCGAACCCATGACCATCTGCTTATGAAGCAAACATGTGACCAATTGGGGTTTTAAATTAAGAAAAAATTATCGATTTTTTGATTTTATACGAAAGAGCACCTTTTTCTGAGCCACTATGATTTTTTTCAGATTTTTAGAACTTTATTTTGGTACCTAAAATCAATTTCAAAGAGATTTTTGGAAATCACCTTTTGACAGCTGGGTAACTGTTTGACAGCTCCACCCAGTACAAAATGCGACGAGGGGTGATTCGACAAATCGCTCCCATACAAACTTCAAATTGATTTTTAAATAGGTTCCCGGGCACCAAAATTCATGAAAATTTGAATTTCGGCTCAGTTTCGCATGGAGATTTAGAATATGGAATTATCTCAACACCGTTAAAGAAGCCAATTGCGCCACGGGCCCCGGCTACTTGGAGAAATTCCTGAAGAAATTCGCGGATCTAAAGAAATTCCTGGAGGAATCCATGAAGCAATTCATGGAGGAAATCCTAGAGAAATTTGTGGAAAAATTTCTGAAGGAATATCTGGAGGTTTTCTGAAAAAAATTGTTGGAGAAGTTATTGTAGAAATTTCTGAAGTAATTCCTGGAGAAATTTCTGAATCAATTCCTGGAAGAATTCCTGGGATAGTCCTTGGAAAAATTCCTAGAGGAATACCTGGAAGAATGCCTAGAGGAATTTCTGGGGTAATCCCTGGAGGAATCCCTGGTGGAATCTCTAGAGGAGCTCATGGAGAAGAATCTCTAGAGGAATTCCAGGAAAAATCCCTGAAGGTATTCTTAAAGGAATTTCCACAGATAACCCTGGAACTCCTGGAGAAATCTCAGGAAGAATTCCGGAAGGAATCCCAGGTGGAGAAAGAATTCTTGGAGAAATCCTGAAGGAATCCTAAGAAGGGTTCATGGGGGAATCCCTGTAGCTGTTCCTGAAAAACCGCAGGAGGAATCCCGGAAGCAGTCCCATTCTTAAGGGATACCCTAAATAATTACTGGAGGAAATCCTTGATTTATTCCGGGAGGAATTCATAAAGGAATCCCAAGAAAAGTCCAGCGTGACGACCGCGCAAATCAACCGGTTATCAACAGATCGCCGCAAGCTTGGCCTTGTCCCCTCCCCAGTTTCCGTTGTCGAGAGGATGCAAGAAACCAAATAAGATGAGTAGGGGTCGCACAAAGAAAAATCGTGAGGGAGCTGTGAAGGCAACTCTCCACGAGGTGAATGTAAATTACACTCACCTCGTGGAGAGTCGCTTTCACAGCCCTGTCACGACTTTGAGATGCGTGTGCGACCCCTACTCTATTCGGCCAACTTTTAGACCAATTGCATTCTTCTGAGCTGAGAAAATAGCAAGTAGGTGTAACTCTTTTTAAGTGAGTTTTCCCACCCCTGGTCACAGGAATACGAAAGAAACACGGATTTAACTATGTACCGTAAACCGGGGTCAAATTGATCTCCGGGTCGAAATTGATCAGACGATTTTCCGTTAGATAAAACATATTTCAAATAGTTTCCAAGCAAATATCGTTGAGTATCGGTTCCCAACTGAACGATGGTTGAAAGGAAATTATTTAAAATGTGCTAAACCTAACCGAAAAACGTGTGATCAATTTCGACCCGAAGATCAATTTGACCCCGGTTTACGGTACTCGATGAAACGCTTAGTCACATATATTCAGGCTATCTCTTATTACTAATGTTTACCTCTATCACACTGAAGGTAGTAGGAAGTAGGAGACATAGGCTGTACACTACGGGAAATATAAATACGCACTTCTTACTAACAGGGGATGCATTTCTAACAGCTATGAATGAACATATGGATGTACTTGACTCAGATATGTAGAGAGGAGAGAGAATGGTATTAGAAAGATACAAAGTAGAGGGAAAGGAACGGGTCAGGGATTGAACCAAGGATCTTCGGCATAAGAATCAGAAGCGGAATCTATTAAACCACTAAGCCTAGTTAAAAAAAAGTATTTATGACCAAAAGTTGAACCTGCATTCAAACGATAATGTTGCAAGTAATAAAAGAAAGTAAACACACATTTAGGTGCCCAGTTGACTCAGCCTTAACAACATGTTTACTACAGAATTCATTTAGATACAATAATGGTTATCGTACCACTTGAGAATCGGTGTATAATATGTACAACCGATAAGGGGCATTTTTCACTGTCAAGATCATCGACAGTCCGAGCAATATCGTTCCTGCAATATGTAGGGTAGGTCTCCAATCATGCCGCGCAGTCATATCATGGCAAGTTCAAAGTTTAATCCAATAAAACGCATCACTGCCACTTTCCATGATCAGCGACCAGCGAAAATAGGTTACAAACGAGCTGACAAGGAATTTTCAAATCCACACAGGAGAACGACAGCTTGTTGATGATAAGCCCACCAGTGAGTTATAATAACAATTGAGCGCAATTTCGCGGGCCGACCGCCATCAGAATGGCACACCGTACAACGCAAAAACAAAATTACGATCGATGACGATGATGGTTGGTTATATTATGGCGTGGCACTTGATTAGCTAGCTATAATAGAGTGCGGCGGGCACAATGTACATCAGTGAGTACATACACTTGACTTACAGGCAGCTGCAATGCATTAACTTTCTAATACAGTGGGTTGTAATGTGCAACCCGGGATCGACACACCCTCAGATAAAATTCGTGCACTTTTGAACTTCAAATAAATATGGTTTCTAGCTGAACTAGGATCTGGGAATGTAGGGAATTCTTTTATAACTTAGACATTTGCAAATCAATTGATTTGAATTTTTCATAAGGCTAGATACTTTAGGTATCTAGCCGAGTATCAAATGTATTAGGTATAAAATTGATTTGATATAGTTGTAGCGGAAAGTGCCCAAAATAACCTCTTCTTCCCAAATGGTCACAGAACCTACATAAGAAACGGAACTTATGTTTCATCCAACGTCTCGAGCTGATTATATATGTATTGCCTTTTTTAAAGATTTGATTTCATGAAAAGGTAAAATAAACGTGCCGACACTTCAGGATATGTATAATAAATATATGATACGATGCCTTGGTTTTATCATGGATTTAAAAAAAGTTATATAGTTAAATTTTTGCTATACATTGTATTGTAAAATTTTCATTTACAATACATTGTATGGTTGATAACCATAGGTTATATTGTTTTTGTATTGTCATTTGTTTGGTAATGTATTGATATGTTACAATACAATAAATTGTATTTTTTTTATCATGGCATGCTTGATGAACTAAGGATCGAAATATAAATAATTAAAGATTTAAAGTAGTTTCCGAGTAAAAGGTATAATAAGGAATCAGTTCTGGCTGAAACGATTTATAACATTTTTTGTATTGATATATCGTACCATATCCAATATTTGTCCAAAGTATTTCACAATCTGTATTCGATTCATCAATCTTCACTTGGGTGCAACCATACATACCCCTTCACCGCACGCGATGTCCAGTGATGTCAGATAGAGGGCTTGTGTACTGTACAGTCCAGTCCGGTAGTCTTTTACATGTAGACACATGCCTAAACAAACAAATTGACTAAACTCCCGATAAAGACCAGGACGGAGCAAAATATTGACACTGGAATGATTTACGAACGGTGGTGCGGGTGCATGCATCGCCCGGTTTTGCACTTTGCAGCTGGACCTGTTCCCTTCAATTTAATGGGTGATTAGTATACTGTATACTATCTGTAGATATGCGGGTTGCTATGTACGTAGAGAAGGGGTATGGGCCCATACTATGGGGAAGCGACGCGACGTCAAGAAACAAGATAGTGTGTACCGTCGCGTGTCCGTGACATTGAAGAATGATAGTGACGTGCGTTAGTACGATTATTTGATCTTATACTGTTATAGCAGTGTATTGTATATGTAATGTAATATATGTAACATTAAGTGTTCTATTATATCATATGTACTGTAATGTTACTATGTCGATACATAACTTAGTGATATTTACGTGTGTCTAATCAGCCATTATTACTAGAAATTATCCTTTTATAAGTCTATGCACTCCAGTCTTGTTTTACATCCGTTTCTTTTAGACCAAATCTGGTATCGTCCACTCTTAACGTCTAAAATTTACATTAGTTTCCATTTCTATTATTGCTCTGAATTGTGGAATAGTTACACGTTCATTTATTTTTGTATTTCAAAGTATTTACATAGTTAAGACTGAGTCCATAATTATACACCTCACATTTCGGTTCGCAGCTGCTTCTCTCAAACATTGAGAACGTCCTGCTCCTTCTTCTTCTTATTCAAAGTTTGCAGACTTAGGCAAAATGATACAACCCAAGTGGCCTTAGTCCAAGAGCCTTACTTTCGTAAGGGGAATTTCTATCTAGGAAACCTTGTGAACCCGGTGTTTGCTACTTTCAGTAGAAATGAAATGGCAAATTCGCGTGTCATGCCTCGAGCCTGTGTGCTTGACAACAACGCAATCGTTGCTTCGTCTCTGAATTAACCACCTGAGATGTATGTGCTGTCACTATTGATGTATCCGTTGGAAACCTCAGCAAAAAATACGTCTATTGTTAGGTTTATTTACCGCATTATGAACCATACCCTACGGGTGCTTCAAGGGCGAAGCAAGTTTTAGGGGGAAGGGAGCTTTCATAACTATATAAACGCAACACGATGCAATTGAATCTAATAACATTATATTCTAAAAGTATTGTTCAACCTTTCAGACGTCACGCTGTTGTATTTTGTACAATACATTGAAAAAAGCTCGCCCGTTGACCACCGCTGTCAGCGTGGTGCTGGTAGCGGTGGCCAATTCCTGGAAGATTGAGGATTTAGTTTTATTCGTGCCACATTTCTTCTTGAGCTCATAATATTGATTTTGTTAATATCAAACAATATCAAACAAATGAATGGTGGATATTCTTCATGAGTTGCTTCAACATTTTCTCCAACATAATGGAAACTTATCGGAAGATTTTTTGAAAATCTCTTCATAATGACTAATCGAAGTTCTTTCAGTAATTAAGATTCCAGTTTATCTATGCTTATTAGCAATATTAGAATATCATGGATCTGTGTTCTTCTAGAAATAAACCTTCAGTAGTATATTCAGTGGAATAATCCTAAAGAATTGCCAATTGACGTATTCCCGGAAGGATCCTAGGAAGAATTCTTGAAGAATTTCCTGGAGGTAATTCCAAAAACTCTCAAATAATGAAATCCTTGGAAAAATCTTGAACTCCCTGCAGGCGACCTGCAGGAACTCCGGGACGAATCGCTGAAATATATTTAAAAATAAAGGTCTAGAGGAATTTAAGAAGGAATTTCTAGAAATTCCTGGTGCATTAAATAAAAAAAAATACAGGATGGATCCCTGGGAGAATTCCGAAAGAGTCTTCCCTGGCTGAAGTCCTGGAGAAATGTCTGAAAGATCCCAGGAGGAAATATTGCAGGAATATCTAATGGAATCCGTGAGTAAATTCCAAAAAAACTGCTTGAGATATTCCCGAAAAAGACATTTCTGGAAAAACCTCTACACAAATTTCAGAAGAAAATCTATGGCGAAATATTGTTGGGAATCCAAGGATAAGTCCTGAACCAATCGTTGGAGGAATCCCTTGAGGCATTTCAGGGGAAATTTTTAAGGAATCCTTTGACATTATCTGGAAGAATCCCTGAAAGACTTTCTAAAGAAACGTTCTGAAGACATCCCTAAAAAAACTCCTAAATCTCCTAAATCCTAAATCTCTGTAGCAATTCCTGAAAAAAATCCAAGGATAACTTCTTGGAAAAAAAAATCTCAAGATATATTCCTAGGAGAAGGTCCAACTTTTGAAGGATTTCTTTCGCAGGAGCTACTACAGGGAATATTCTTGAAGTAGTTCGTCGATGGATTCCTGAACGAATCCGTGGATGAACTTCTAAGGGATTTCTTGGAGAAAATTGTGACAGAATTCCTGGATGACTTCTTGGAGAATTTCCAGGCTTCTGTATGCATTCCTCTAAAGTTAGTCCTCTGGTATTCCTTGAAGTAAATCAAAAAAATAGGTGATCCTGGAGAAACTTTTAGGTGATGTTGAAAGGATTTTTGCAATGCCTTTACGAATCCGTGGAAATTTTTGAAGAGATCCCCAGAAGAACTTCTGAAAGAATCACTAGAAGAATTCCTAGAACAATCCCTGGAAGAATTCCCTGATAAATCCCTAGAGGAGTTCCTAAAGGAATATACGGAGGAATTCTTGAACGAATTCCTGGAGAAATGTCTGGAGGAATTCATTAATGAATTCCTGAAGGAAAGCCTTGAGGAATTTATGTAGGAATTACTGGAGAAATCCTTGGATGAAATCATTAATGAATTCCTGAAGGAAAGCCTTGAGGAATTTATGTAGGAATTACTGGAGAAATCCTTGGATGAAATCGTGGAGGAATTCTGGGAGGACTCCCTAGAGGATTGCCTGAAGGAATTCTTTGAGAAATATCTGCACAAATCTCTGAAGCAATTCCTGGCGAAATCTCTAGAGGAAGCCAAGGAGGAATTTCAAAAGCAATATCTGGAGGATTTCATGATTTTTCCTGAAGGAATTCCTGGAGGAATCTCTGGAAAAATACCTGAGTCAATCCGTTAGAGTTTCTGGTGGAATCTCTAATTGAATTCCCGGAGGTATTCCAGAAGGAATCCCCAGATGAATTCTTGGGGGAATCCCTAGAGAAAAATCTGAAAAAAAACCTGGAAAAAATCCTGGAGGAATTTCTAGTGAAATTTCTGCAGGAATTCCTGGAGAAATGCTTGGATTAATTACACTAGTTTACAAAATAAAACGAAAGTCGTGAACTTCTGTCAACAACCAAAATTTGTGAAGCATAATTATCAATATCGAGTTTTACAACTTTTTAAAATATGGAATTTACTAAAATTCAAATATCTTTCGTTTTGTTCAACCAATTTTAAATCTTTTTCCATAAATTAAAAGCTGAATATCATACCATTCGATCATCTGAATACAGGTTTTGCGTCAGATTGATGAAATTCAAGATATTGGCGAGTTTTGGGGACGATCTCCTTAAATTTTAACAAAATTTTCAAAAATATACGAAGAAATGTATTTTTTTTTTCAATGAGAAAAAACAATTTAAAAACTCTTTCTCAACGTTTATTTGACATATCATATGAAGGCGAGTTTCAGTGAAAAAAATAGCTCAATCGGAGCATTGGTTACGGAGACTGAGATATGTTTCAAGTGAGCGACATTGCATGAAAATAGAACAAAAATCGATTTCAAATCATCAACCTTGTATGGAAAGTCGAAAAAATTTCCGCTCTACTGTATTTTTTTTTCCTTCGCGTTTTCGAATTCAGGGCATGATTCTACACCAAAAACAATCATCAACTTACCGAGTTCAAAAATGCTGTAAACTAGTGTTATTAGAGGACTTTCTGGAGGAATTACTCAATATCTCTGAATTTCCGGAAGCGGAATTTCAGGAGGAACTCCGGAAGAAATTTCTGAAGAAATCCCTGAAGGTATTGTGGATTATCTAGTAGAATTTTTGAAGGAAGCCTTGAAAGAATTCGTGGATAAATTCACGGAGAAAAACCTGGGGAAATCCCTGGAGGAATCCCTGGCACAATTGCTGGAAGAATCTCTGGCGGAATTCCTGAAGGAATGCTTGGAGGACATTCCGGAGGAATTCTTGAAGCCATTCCTGGGGGAATCTCTTATAGGAAATCCTCGAGGATTTTTTGAAGGAATTCATGGATAAATTCGAGGAGGAATTCTGGGACGAACTTCTGTTGGGATTCCTGGAGGAATCCCTGAAGGAATTCCTGGAAATATCTCCGGAGGTATTCCTGAAGGAATGTCTGGAGGGATTCATGAAGAAATTCCTGAATAAATGCCAGGAGGAATGCTAGGGGGATTTTCTGCAGGAAGTCTTAGAGGAATCTTTGGGGGGGGGGGGATCGCTAGAGGAATCCCTGAAGGAATTCTTGAAGGAATCCCTGAAGGAGAAATTCTTGGATGAATTTCTGGAGGTATCGCTGGAAAAGCTCACCAGGAAGAATACCTGGAGAAATCTTTACAGGAATTCTTGGAACAACTTTTGAAGGCATCCATGAACAATTTCAAGGTAAAATTCCTGGAGGATTTGCAGTAGGGATTACTGAAGGAATCCAAGGAAGATTTTCTTAAGAAACCCCCGAAGGAAATACAAAAGAAATCGCAGAAGGAGTCCTCAAAATTCTGAGGAGATTCCTGGAGGAACGCCTTGAAGAATTCGTGAAAGAATGCTTGGAGGAATACCCGGTGGAATTCTAAGTGTAACCCCTAGAGAAATTGCAGCAGAAATCCTTGGAGGAATCCCTAGAGAAATCTCAAGAGGATTTCCAGGAGTAATTACTGGCGGAATCTCATACAGTGACTAAGTAGTGATCCGAATCTATATTCGCACTGCGGTATGTGCGGACGTTGGTTATATCAGAGAAGAATTTACCATTTACCGTCGAATAGAACGTGGTCGATTTGGTTTTCTGTTTGATGGTCGGGGGATCTCCAGGTGGCTTTGTGGATATCTTTGCGGGGGAAGAAGGTGCTTCGGACTACCATACCACGGGAGGCTGCAAAGTTTACGCATCGCTGGCCGTTATCATTAGATACGGCGTGCAGGCTGTTTCGCCCGATTACCGGTCTGTACATTTCCTCTCTTCCTACCTGCGCGTTCATGTCGCCGACAACGATTTTCACGTCACGTGGCGAGCAACCATCGTATGTTTGCTCTAACTGCGCGTAGAACGCTTCTTTCTCGTCATCGGGTCTCCCTTCGTGTGGGCAGTGGACGTTGATGATGCTGTAGTTGAAGAAACGGCCCTTAACTCTCAACATGCACATCCTTGCATTGATCGGCTGCCACCCGATCACACGTTGTCGCATCTTGCCCAACACTATAAATCCTGTTCCCAGTTCATTGGTGGTGCCACAGCTTTGGTAGAAGGTAGCCGCTCGATGCCCGCTTTTCCACACTTTTTGTCCAGTCCAACAAAGTTCCTGCAACGCCACGATGTCGAAGTTGCGGGGATGTAGTTCGTCGTAGATTATCCTGTCACATCCTGCGAAACCCAGTGACTTGCAATTCCATGTTCCAAGTTTCCAATCGTAGTCCTTATTTCGTCGCGTGGGTCTTTGCCGATTGTATCGAGTCGTATTTTCTCCTATGTTATTCGCAATGGGGATTTTTACGGGTGACTTATTGGGCCTACGCCAACACTCCTGTCTCGCCGGAGGGCCATCTTGCCAGTTCTGTTTAACGTCCCAACCAACACTGGGACGACCACGCTGATGGGGCTACCACCTTGGATCTAGCTGGTCGTGGTGCAGCGTTTCTTACTCAGCCGCTGGATGCCGGAACAGACGCTGTTTGAGCCGCACCTCCTTGGTGAACAAACGCTCGAATCGTACCTCCTCAATCTAGCTGAAGTCAGAAGGACAACAGTGCCCAGGCTGCACTACCAGCTAAGCACACAACTCTTAGCTGGCGGTCTTTGTCATCGCTTGACCCGTGGAAGCATGAGGTAGGAACTTGTGAGGACCAGAGCTATATTGGACGCTCTTCTTATCGACTCACCGTTTTGCAGCCTTCTTGTAGCATGTGCTGCCCATCATATCCTTCCGGCTTTGGCAACTTTCTGAATGCTGGATTCGCCATAGACGTAGCGAACTCTTGCATCATTCTTCGCCGCCACCGTTGTCGAACGGCCATCGACGAAACCGACATGATAACTTTTCACAAACTCATTAGTAATAGCTGATATATGAAGGAATATGATCTGGGATAGCACTTTGTAAGCGGCATTCGGAATGACGATCGCTAGGAAATTCTCACACTAACTTGTCGCCTTGTAGATAAGTCAAACTACCCATTCCTCCACTCTCCAGTAGCTATTCCGTTTATCGCATCCTGACAATCATCCGATGTAGACAAATGGTAGACTAAAACATTGAACAATCCCTCATTTTCCGGTAAAAATGGCTTTAATTTTGAAAGCATATTTGAAAGCATAGGGCCCACATAGCCGAGGCGGTAAACGCACGGGTATTCAGCAAGACCATGCTGAGGGTGACGGGTTCGATTCCCGATCGGTCCAGGGTCTTTTCGTAAAGGAAATTTCCTTGACTTCCTTGGGCATAGAGTATCTTCGTGCCTGCCACACGATATACACATGCAAAATGGTCATTGGCAGAGGAAGCTCTCAGTTAAAAACTGTGGAAGTGCTCATAGAACACTAAGCTGAGAAGCAGGCTTTGTCCCAGTGAGGACGTTACGCCAAGAAGAGGAGAGGAGGAGGAGGTCCACAAACGAAACCGCT
Source organism: Aedes albopictus (assembly GCF_035046485.1). Taxonomy (NCBI): domain Eukaryota; kingdom Metazoa; phylum Arthropoda; class Insecta; order Diptera; family Culicidae; genus Aedes; species Aedes albopictus. The sequence continues at coordinate 20,852 of NW_026917209.1, forward strand.
TGACAACGCCGCTGGATGACGACGCCTCTTTATACGATATGATATTTATTGGCGCAGTTCAATCAACTGTGAAGCAATACACAGCCGCGGTTCTCGTTTTTCGACTCCAAAAGTTTTCTTTTGCACCGATTTTTCTTTGCGTTGCGTCATCAACGACATCGCGCCGCACCACGCCGGTTGAAACCATTATTGCAGGTGCTAGGTATATTACAGCAGCCAATCAAACTGCATCCACCGTTGTTGCAAAGTATAGACCGGCGTGGCGACCGGCCAAGGCTTATGTGGCCGGACTGAACGACGATCGATAGATGGCTTTGAAATGCTTGCGAGCATGGGCCAAATGCAAAAGCATTTTTTTTTTTGCGTTCTACCTCTATACTTGCCAAAGGTGTAACATCATATTACAGATCACACGGTTGTGGGAGACCACAACCAGAACCCTATCATTATAATTTGTGCGACCAAAAGTGAATGCAAGGCAATATGATGCACAAGAATTTCAAAATAGGACACATGATTACGAACTATTGTAGCCTACTGCATGTTATAAATGTCTCAGCTTGTCTATTTTCGTCGTCGTGTGTATTCATAACAGTGAGTATAAAAAATATTATTTCATTTCATTTTTTTTCCCCAATAAACTTAAGACAAAAGATTTTTGTGGTATTTTAGATTCTTCATGGTAAACTCGGCCGAACTTAGCTAAAAAAATTTAGATTTTTTTAAGTAAATTGACTATTGATCGGACAAATGTTTGGCACAGATGTTACTAATTGACAAATTAGCATGTTTCAGACATACCAGCAAATCTAGTGAAGGCCAGTAAAGAGCAATATGTATCATTGTGCCCTGTGGGAATTCCTGACGGAACTTCAAAAGTAATCTTTTGTGGAACTTCTAGCCTAAGCTCTTAACCTCCTGTAAGAATTTCTAAAGTATCTTCTGGAAGAATTCCTGATGGTTATCCATGAGGCACCCCTGAACCCTCCTGTACGAATCTCTGAAGGAACTTCTGGAGGAAAACCTGAGGAAACTCTTACAGGAATTAGTGAGGGGACTTCTGAAGAAATCCCTGATGAAATACCTGGAGGCATCCCTGAATCTTCCTGGAACTACTGGGGAGATCCCTGAAGGCACTCCTGTAGAGATCCCTGGAAGAACTACTATATTGCAGGAAACCTCGACCCAACTCCTAGATTAATTGACCACGTGGTTGGCTCTTTATTTCTCAACGGCCCTTCTATTGACCAAGACTCAAGACACTGATGATTTGCTGAAAACACGCTATCCCATTTTAGTAATCAAACAGTTGTATGGACAGACAATACGTTTAACATACTCTTTACATAGGTACTGTAGCAGGGGCAAACAAACATCAGGTCATATTCGCTCAATTGTTGTTTGGTCCCATTTCACCCAATTGCGTTTAATTCGGATAATTCGGAGAGCAAGTGGAAACGAAGCCACTTTCCATTGACTGCGCCTTTTCTTCCGTTATTTAAATCGTACATCGCATAATCGAGAGGTATCATCACACCATGCATGCGTGCGCGCGTTTCAAAAACGTGATGCAATAAAAATCATATGAATGCATTACTTACCTATATGGTGTGAATGAGTTGATCAAGCTACTTTGGAGATTGAAGATAAAGATGAATGAAACGATTTGTCAAGTGGTTCCCATACTTAAAAGGATTATAACGTTGTTGATGATCACGACATTTTTAGACCATCACATGCTAATGGTTAAATTTCATCTTCTCCTACTTGCAGTGGCGCCACCCATTCCAAGCTGGTGATATGCGATCAGTCCGGTAAGGTGCTCGCATCGGCCAAAGGACCCAGCACCAACCACTGGATGGTCGGTATACCGGAGGTGGCCAAGCGGATCGACACAATGGCCCGGGAGGCCAAGGCCCAGGCCAACATTCCCGAGACACACCGACTGTCGGCCATGGGACTGTGCCTGAGTGGAGCCGAGCAGGACGCCACGAACAAGGAACTGGAGAACTACTTAAAGACACACTATCCGGATGTGGCCGATCGGTACATGGTCGGGAGTGACACGGTCGGAAGTATTGCAACCGCTTCGAATGTGGGAGGCATGGTGATCATATCGGGAACAGGATCTAACACACTGCTACGGAATCCGGACGGGAGCACGTACGGGTGCGGCGGCTGGGGACACATGATCGGCGACGAAGGAAGTGGTGAGTGTTCCAAAAATTAATGGTTCTAAAGCCCAGAATCCTCTGATCCGAATAATCCGCTAACAACTTATCAGCGGTGTCCAGTGGACAGCTTAATCTGTACGCCGTTTGAGCAGTTGAACTAATATGTATTTTCCACCTCTCTTGAAATTCGCTTCTTTCTAGACACATCTGCATAGCCATTCTAAACATGTCAGAATGAGCCTCGATGGCCTTAATAGCATCCACCGTCGATCGACCTTTCCGAAAGCCAAACTGGTTATCCGAGAACCATTCGGTATAGACCATTCGTTCCAACAGTTTCCCGGAGGTGTCCAGTAGGCAGATAGGTCTGTATTCCGACGGGTCGCCGGGTGGCTTCCTGTGTTTGAGCAACAGAACTAATCTTTGCCTTTTCCACCTCTCCGGAAATTCGCCTCTGTCCAGACACATCTACATAGCCATTCTGAACATATCAGGGCATGCCTCGATGGCCGACTTGATGGCTACCGTCTGGACCCGGAGCCTTGTTCAACTTGAGCGACTTCGCAATTACGATGAGCTCATCGTTCGTCACTGGGGCTACCTCCCCTTGGTCGATTCGGCTACGGGGGGTGGCAGCCCATGGTCTGATATCGTGGCGCGGGAACAGCGTTTCCACGATCCTCTGCAGCATCACGGGTGAGCGTTCCGGAGGCGCAGATGCTCCTTTCGTTTTGGCAATGACTAGTCTGTAGGCATCGCCCCAGGGTGTCGTATTGGCTGCCTGGCAGAGATTTTCGAAACACGCTCGTTTTCGTGTCTTAATCTCTTTGCTCAGTGCCAGTTTAGCCGCCCTATAGGCCTCACCCCTTTCCGCTCTACCCTCATCGGTACGAACTCTTTGCATCTTCTTCCTCGCTCTTAGGCAGGACGCTCTGAGCTCTGCGATTTCAGGACACCACCAGTATACCGGTTTCCGTCCATTTCTGGGTAGCGCACGCCTTGGCATCGCACGCACGGCTTAGAGATCCGACTAGATCTTCACTGGACAGATCGTCGGTGTTAGACTCCATAAGCAACTTTTCGACGAATGACGCCTTATCAAAGCGCGTGGTCAGCCATCCTCGATGCCTGTCGATGACCTTCGGCTGCGTCCTCCTTCCACCATGTTCCACCCTATATCGTACCGCCAGGTGGTCACTGTGCGTGTACCCATCGTCGACCCTCCAGTCTGAGCTAGGGTTTAAACCCGGGCTCCAAAAGGTCACGTCAATGATGGACTCTGCACCGTTCCTACTGTAGGTCATTTTTTGACCTTCGTTTGCTACATCCACATTCAGTCTTGCAGTGGCTTCGAGTAGTGGCCAGCCTCTTGCGTTAGTTGATCGGCTACCCCACTAAATCGCCCAGGCGTTGAAGTCTCCGCCGATGACCACGGGACTCAACCCTACTAGCGCGTTTGTTAATGCATCCAGCATCGGCCACCTGGATGGGGCATAACAACTACAGTAATACACCCCATTGATCTTCGCTTTTGCGAAGCCCTCGTGCGACCCGTTGTACAGATCGCCGCTAGCTTAGCCTTATCCGCTACCCAGTTCCCGTTATCGGGTGGGATGCGGTAGGGGTCAGCAGGGCGATGTCTGTACTTGATTCCGAGACTGACTGCCACAGCAACTGCTGCGCAGCTTCACAGTGGTTCAGGTTTAGTTGTGTAACCTGCATTATCGTTTAGCACTTCGACCTCCTCGCGTACCTGGGCATTTAGGCCCGCCCATCATGTGACCCTTGTTCGCCTTGCAAATCAAGCATTTTGGTGCCGAGTTGCACTCCCTAACGAAATGCCCTTCTACTCCGCATATCCTGCAGAGTTTACTCCGATCAGGGCCTTTGCATGCCCAGGACTTATGTCCTTCCTTAAAGCATTTGAAGCACACCACTGGCGGCTCGTGTATGCTGAGCGGGCACACTGATCAAG